>NC_053160.1:96530297-96732797 GCF_016835505.1 Polypterus senegalus
CCATACCTCTTGATGTGGTACTCTATCATAAGCTCTCTCCAAATCAATAGACACCATATGCAGTCCTTTCTGCTTTCATTTGTGCTTCTCTATCAGTGATCTTAGTGCAAAAACTGCAACAGTCGTTCCTCTCCTTGGTATAAAACTAAATTGCTCCTTCAACATTGTGGTCTCATCCCTAAGTATTCTTTCAATAACCCTTTCCCAAATTCTCATCATATGTGACATCAGCTTTATCCCTCTATACTTTCCACAATCCTGAATACGGTCTTTCTCCTTATAAGTGGGCACAATCACACTGTTCCTCCACTCGTCTGGTATTTTCTCCTGTACATAGATCTTCTGCCCACCACATATCTACACTGGGGATTGCGTATGTAATGAATTTACCCTTTTGACCTCTCTTACTCTAATTGTTTTTTTTTGGATCATTTGTGTTTATATTTCTTCTTTCATTATTATTCCAGCAGTGACATTTTGAGTCTATCTATCTATCTATCTATCTATCTATCTATCTATCTATCTATCTATCTATCTATCTATCTATCTATCTATCTATCTATCTATCTATCTATCTATCTATCTATCTATCTATCTATCTATCTATCTATCTATCTATCTATCTATCTATCTATCTATCAGAAGGTATAAGAATGTGAAATTAATGCCAAGCTATAGTACCTTCTCCATAGTTACTGTAGGTCCAGGTTAAATTATAAATCTGTGGATTTCCTATGGAGCGTTCCATACCTGTTTAGAGGGGTGTTCATGGCTGTAAGCTGACATTTGGTGGGGTTTTATTTTTTTAATGTGGGTGTCAAAATGTTGGAGTGGCTAGCATAGATTCAGCATCTATCATTGAAATCACCTGTTGCAGCAGTTTCCTCCTAAACCCAAAAAGAATGCATGTTAGCTTATTAGGTGACTCTAAACTGGCGTCATGAGAGGATGAATGTGGGTGTACATTTGAGTTTGCCCTGTGATGGCCAGCTGGCCTGGTCAGGAATGCTGGGGCAGCTCTCAGCCCTCCAAGGCAGTGAATTTTCATTTGCTGTGCACATCCTTGCCTGTTTGACTTAGGTAACATCCACTTGATTATATTTTTATTTAAAAATGCAAAAATTAGTGCAAGTTTTGTGAGTCAATCACAATACCCTGTAAACAAAGACTTTTGAAAATGCTCTCCAGAGCCATATATTGCTGAAAATGCCTGCACAGCATTGCAGGGTGGAGGGATGAAAATGGAAAGTTTTGAAAATACAGACTGTAAATGTTCTCTGAATTGTTCATGAAATGAATGTTTAGCGTGGATGACACTTCCTCTTCTTTTTTACAGCAATGTGTGCAAACCCAGCATTGGTAAACAGCTATATCATATGCATTTTTGGTCAGAAGATTTCGTTTTTGCTTACAAAATGCAGTTTTACATGAAAACAAAGCAGTGTGGATGTAGCCCAAGAACAATAGTTATCAACTGTGACTGAAGGCTTTAATTCAAGCAATTTCACAATCAGTGCATCATTCTTACTTTTAATTCATGTCATTAGTTAATGAGATCTCCTTTATGTTTTATTATTGTAAGAAATTTGTATTTTGCTAAATCTTGAAATGCTTAAGTTTCCTTTGCCATTTTCTATAGAGCTTGCTCCCTTAATTGTTTTCGGTTATTCACAACTTTGAAAATTAACTTGAGTACCATATTCACTTGTAACGATTTTTTTCCGCTACACTTTACTAAGTTTAACTGAAGATTGCAGGACAACCTCAAATTGCCTTTAACCCCTTCCCACAGCACCGGAAGGTGATTTATAATAATAAAGACGATATTAACAAACCCACACAGAGAAAAAAATGCAAAAACAAAAACTATAATTAATACACTTTAAAACACCCCCACTTCCAATATATACTATGAACACAAAGCATGAAATTATATTACCAAGACTTTCCCCTCCGATTGATTTAGTGTTTTTCTTGTTTTGCTATTTCTCCATAGTCCAGTTCATCAGGCATGCCAATCCCAGAATAAAAAGATTTACTGCTCACACTGTTTTCGATCCTTTTCCTGGTATCCTCAGTGTATCCGGAAACTTCGAGGTGGCCACCCCAGACTGCAGTTGACTTGTGGTGCTCCCCGAAAACAAATCTTTGTCCTGGACTTAGAATGGTCATGTCCTTTCCTCCTTTGCCATAAAACTTTTGCTGTCTTTTCCTTCTCTCCCTCCTGCCTTTTCCCGCCTCTATTTAACTAGTGCGTCTGTTTCCATGGCACTCCTGAAAATTGTAAATAACAGCCCTTTACCTCCCAAAAGGTCTTCTCTATCTAACCCGCCTATCTTATCTTCCGTATATTTATTTATTTTTTTTTGACAACGGGATTTTACATAGAGAAAAGAAGAAAAGAAAAATATATACTTTTTTATGTGGCAACGCTACACACTTATCTGCTCATTTGGACGAAACATTTCTTAAACAGACAAGTGACAGCAGCATTAAAGTAATGGCTTCCCTAAAGCATTCAATGTTATTTGTTTGCTCACTGATAGTTATCAAGGTTTGGGTATAGTTAATAGAGCAAACTCTAAGAAAATGGTAAATTAAAAAGAAAACTCCAAAAGAAACACAAGCATTTAAAGCTATGAAATTAGAATACAGGACACGTGGCAGAAATATAATCAAAGACTACACCTCTTTCACTTATTACCATCAAGGAGTAGTTACTAGTCACTAGAGACAAGAAATACAATACAATACAATACAGTTTATTTTTGTATAGCCCAAAATCACACAGGAAGTGCCACAATGGGCTTTAACAGGCCCTGCCTCTTGACAGCCCCCCAGCCTTGACTCTCTAAGAAGACAAGGAAAAACTCCCAAAAAAACCTTGCAAGGTAAAATGGAAGAAACCTTAGGAAAGGCAGTTCAAAGAGAGACCCCTTTCCAGGTAGGTTGGACATGCAGTGGGTGTCAAAAGAAGGGGGTCATTACAACATATAATACTCAACATATAAAGAGTTTCTTTCCTGCTCCAGTAACTATAGGTAAACGCAGTCTCTGATTCATCTCTGTCTTTTCCTAAATTCTAAACTCCACCATCCAATCTAAATTACTTGATATATTACTGGGTGGGAATACAATTCTCCTTTACCATGTTGTTTTACATATTTGTGTTTTGTGCAATGTATTTTTCACTACTACTATATATAATGCTGTGATGATTTCATGTATTGTGTTGTTTAGTTGTATTTACCCTATTATATGTATTGATGTAGCACCAAGAAAAATTCCACGCAACTCTGTGCCTGGCAATAAAGTTTAAATTCAAGTTCAGCTATTTATGAATTTCTTTGAAATATCTGTAGGTGAGATAACTAAACAATGAGGTCTATTAAAAATAAAAACGAAAAACTGATTGTGAAATTGGTGAGAATAAATACCTCCAGCCATGGGGATGCCCTCAGGTCCTAACTTGAAACCACTTGACAAGATTTATGCTCTTTGACTCAATGTACAGTATATCTAAGACATAAAATGATCTTATGCTCACTTGCTGCCAAATGTGTGAAGTAAATAATGCTTGTAAGTAGTGACCAGATACCAAGAATTATTGATAATGGTGCAGACCAGAAGCTCAGTATATAGTGACTTTCTTAAAGGACGGAAGATTAGTATTTGTTTTGAAACTCTTATTTGGAGATTTTCACTTTTTTTCCTAGTATAGTACACTTATTGTAAATTGTTATTAGCTATGTCTTGGAAAAAATGTATCTGAAGCTTTGAGATTTGTGGTAGATACATTTTCTGCTTTCAAATTGTGCCCCAGGCATATTTTTCTTTGAGTTTTGTTGTTTTTGAGTTTGAGTTCTTTTGTGCTTGAAACTAATTATAAGTAAAGTTTGGTCAATGACTGAAAAACTTAAACATTCAATTAAAAAGCAAAATTTTAAAATGTGTTTCTGTTTTTTCTGTTATTGTAGGATGTCTCTACTTTCTGCACATCCTCTTTAAAAGTCTAAAACATTTATTAATTATAGTAAAGAAG
Organism: Polypterus senegalus; assembly: GCF_016835505.1. Taxonomy (NCBI): domain Eukaryota; kingdom Metazoa; phylum Chordata; class Cladistia; order Polypteriformes; family Polypteridae; genus Polypterus; species Polypterus senegalus. The sequence goes on from NC_053160.1 coordinate 96,534,340, forward strand.
CATGCATCTTTTATTCATTTTCATTTTTTTCTTACAGCTCCATTTCTCCACTTCTTCAGTTTGTCATTGCTCCAGGGAATCCCCATTGCTGGGGCACTCACAACAACTTCTCTTTGGGCCTTAGACATGCCGCAACATTTGATTATTTGCAATATGAAAAGCTATGTGCTGTCAGAAAGTAAATGAGCTGTGGCCCTAAGTAGACACATCTGTATAAAAAGAGCAGTGTTCCCAAATAATGGGGCTTCATCTGCTCAACTGTACTAGTCTTAAACCATTCCTATGAAATAAATTGTCTCATGGGATGGTATTTGTCATATTGTTTTTAAAAGTTTTTTGTGTTTTGGGGCAATTTATATGGGAAGGGTATTCTTTAATGCAATGTTATATGATTTGAAGAGAGGGACATCACAACATCCATTTGCAAATCCAGAGCAAACAAATGTACACTCCCACTTAGTGAGCCCCACAAGATTTGGTGGGTTTTAAGAGTCTCAGGACTGTTTTTACTTTATTAATCTGAAAACCCTGGGCTACAGCCAAAGAACATATTTGAAAAATGTTACATATTAACAATGTTGAGGTGGAATGATCACTAAGCAGAAATCAGTGCATTATTGGCGTGCCTCTCCCTTCGCTACAGGACATATTTTACAAATGCAGTGTCCGCAAGGCCTGCAGCATTGTGCAGGACCCCTTACACCCCTCACATGGACTTTTCACACTTCTGCCATCCAAGAGAAGATACTGCAGCATCAGAGCCAGATCTGTCAGGCTGCAGGAGAGTTTTTACCCCCAAGCTGTCAGACACCTTAACACCATGCTGCCCCCTGTGATCTCCCACACTGCTTCAACCACCTCTAAAAACAGAACTTTTATACATGCAAGCCACTTTCCTGCAAAGACGAGTGTGTATGTAAAAAAGAACTGAAGTTCTCATACTGACCTAAAGTATTTTGCATACTGCACTTTGACATTAATAATAATAATAATAATAATAATAATAATAATAATAATAATAATAATAATACATTTTTATATAGCACCTTTCCCATGCTCAAGGCACTTCACAGAGTTTAAGAAAGAACGGCAGGGTATACAGTATATAGCATTGTACAAACCAAATAAATAAATAAAGAAGAGTAAGATTGTAAATTCAATGAAAATTCAGACAACATAATTGATGATCTAGCACACACATACAGGTTACATGAGCATCTTGATATAGAGGTAAACTGAGAAAAGGGTAATAAAGTCAGGTAGAGCTAAAAGCCTTCCTGAAACATTTTGACCAGTCATTGTTTTCACATGTCTTAAACAACTATTATCATACACTGACAATTTCTGCATTATCTATATCTATTATTTATTTATTATATTACATATGTATTGACTATATTTATGTATCTAGATTGCATAATACCATACACTGCATCAATGTTCATATTGCTTACTACACGTCAATATTGCTGCTACTTCTTTGTCTTGTCTTTACACAATGTCTTGTTTGTGTTTTAATTTTAAATTTTAATCAATTTTTTATTTAATTTAAATTTTTTATTTGCACTTCGTGTTGTTACACTGTGTACCCTGAGCTTCGCAATTTCGTCTATCTGTATACTTGTATATGGTTGAGATGACAATAAAGTTTGCTTTGACTTTGAAAGCTGCATCTGGCACCCAAATAGGGCTGAAATTCACTTACCTTATCAACACCACTCCACAGTTAATAGTTCCTGGAATAACCAATCTTTGAAGCATAGCTTGTAGATACTGTGAATCTAACAAACAATACATAAGCATAACCAAAAGATCACTCAAAATTATTATATTTGATTTTGAAGAGACCCTAACCATCACCATCATCATCATCATCATTGTGATAGACCTGTGCAACACAACTGTGCATGAAGGGGGGAGGCCTGAAGATTAGAAAAGTAGCATGTCCACTTAATTCTACAAAAGAAAAAGTAATCCATTAGAGAGTGCATCACATTGCACGATTAAGTCATTGGCATTATATAACAAAGATGGTTGAGAGAATGCTAAAGTAAAGAATCTGGGACCAGATGAAAGTTTAAAAAATTCAATTTGATTTTGACCAATAGATGCTATCTTTGTTATCAGGAAATTACATTGAAAGAATCAGGCAAAAGGAAAGAAGCTGCATTGTGCATTTTCAGTTCTGTGAAAAGTGGTGGACAGAGAAGTGAGAGGAAAAGTCAGGACAGCAACACCATTAGAACTAGGACCAACATGCCAGTTCTTCTCGTCACCCAGTACAATCACTTCTCCTGAAGGCATCTCAGAAGGCACCTCTTTCAATCTGTCTGCAAAAATAAAATCATAGAACTTCAGAATTTTGACAAATCTGAAGAGAATGTTAAGTGCATCAAGCTCATTTCCTTACCTAATCGCTAAATTGTTTCAGTATCACATCCAGGTACTTTTAAGAAATAGTCAAGGTTTATGCTTCAACAACACAACTCAGTAGTTTATTCCAGGTTCCAAAGACTTTTCTTGTGAAGATGTGCTTCCTGACTTCTGTCTTAAAAATACTCCCACTTAATTTCCACTATGATTTGCTTTATAATAAAAAGAATTCAGTTAAATCAACTTTTTTGATACCCAGCTGAATTTCCATGACCCTCTTATTGTAGGACATGTGCTTTTGTCCTGGGATGCACTTGGCTGCTCACTTCTACAACGTCTCTAACTGAGTGTAACAATGCTTGAGCTTCAGCTGTATTTCTTTTATTCCTCCACCCTTCATCAGGTGAATTATTTTTAAGTCACACAATGAGATGGGTAAAGTGAGAGACAAAAAGTGATGTGTACAGGGGGTCCTTGGGTTATGACACAGTTCCGTCCCTACAACAGTGATGTAATCTGAATTTTGGTGTAAGTCGAAACACACTCTAGCCTAAGTCACTTACCTATCTTAACACATTTGCAAAATCATAATCTAGAACAAAAAAAACACAAAATCTAAGCCTGAGAAAAAAGAAAAGGACATAAATATATTGTACTGTACACTGTACTGTAGTAAAAGAAAGAATGAGTGTAAAAAAATGCTTACCTTTATTCTTTCTCATGTCTCAATTTTTTTTAAGTTTTTATGGGAGTGAGTGTTGTAAACTCGAAGTGTTGTATGTCGAAACGTTGTAACCCGAGGACCCCCTGTAGTTGAAAATTCTGTCTTAAAAATGGAAGCACCATGCACTTTATTTTAACAACCACCAAGACTACACCAAGTGTATTCTGAATCCTTTTGCTCTCAGTAATGGCACATCAGCTCGGTTTCCTGATATTGCATCCCTACTGCCCTACTCCTTAAAAGCTACAGATAGTCTAATAGTTTAGTACAGCTTGAGTTAATGTGAAAATAATTTCCTGCAACACAGCATGTGTTGTGTACATACAGTATGTTTTCACTTTACATGTTAGTATACATTTTCAATTAAAAACAAAATGCTTCAGTGTTTATGAAAAGCAAAACAACACTTTTCATTCAGCTGGGTACATAAAATAATACATGAAGTAGAAACTATTTATTTATGGTGACACATTACATTGTTTTCTTTTTTGCTTTATTGTACATGCATTACCCAATTTTGCACTGCTTTGAGAATAATCCAAAGGGATGCTGTGTTGCTCTGCTCTCTGACACAGAATAAAACCACTTCAATAGTTAATCATAAAAAGCAAAATGACAATTTTCATTCAGCTGGGCACATAGAAAATAAATAAAGCAAAAACTAAAATTCATCTATAAGAATATTCTAAAAATTAGAATATAAAAGGTAAAAGGGCAAAGAGCATGATGCACTCATTTTTAAACTGACCACAGTCTGTCCGTACTCCAGTTAATTCAGATAGCTGAAAAAACAAACATGACTGCAATTGCATTGTAATGTTTTTACACTGCATGCATCAATCTGACGTGGACAAAGGAAAACACACATTGTGTATGAAATGAAATGTGAATGAAGCAGCTTGCTTTCAGAGTTATCACTGACATGGCACATACAACAATGTATGCAAATGCAAGAATGAACAGTCTGCTTTTTTTTCTTGTGTACTGTCTGCAGTAAAAACGTGTGTAAGTAATTCAGTATATACACCAACATTTCAGTATAGCTGCTGAAATCTTTTTTTTTTTCTTTAAAAGCTGCCTTATTCATGGTCAAGTACCACACTGCATCGGTCCTTCCATTTTTCACAAAGAAAGGCCACTGTTTCCTTACGCTTTACATACATCATTGTATCTGCCATCTCTGAGAAAACTCTGAAAACAGTTTTCTCTTTTCACATGTGCCACCTTGTGTATTCTCCGTTCCATCCACATCAGTTTGATTCTAGCAGTGAAGTTTGTATTATAAGTTCTATAAAATATTGCAACACAATTTCTGTTGAGTTTACATGCTCAGCTGAAATACCAATAATTTTCAGAGTAGCTATTACCTTTTTTATTTATTTTCTAAAAATATGAATAAATATATATGATATTTTTCTTTGATCTGGAGAAAAGAGGCAGGCAGCAATTCACATTTTGGTAATTACCGTATATACTCACAGATAAGTTCTCCCACGGATAAGTTCTCCCGCGGATAAGCCGGGAGTTGATTTTAACATATAATTTCTGGTATTTTATAATGTCGGTCGTATAAGTCAAATACAGAAAACTCATGCTATTGGTCCAACAGATTATGATATGCTAATGCCCACCTGAGAGAGTAACCGCGGAGCACACTGCCTTTTTTTGTATGTGGGTGCAGCAATGCACTATATCAGCACATGCTCCTAGCCTCTCTCTCTGTGTGACCGCACGGCAATACCCAAACTATTCTGAAACAACGTTTGCACTGTTTTGTGTTTTTTGTATCTCACACACTCGTACACCTTTATCATAAGAGCATCCCTTATCTATGATGGAACGTTTGATTAGAAGAAAATATGAACCTGGTTTTAAACTAAACGTCGTTGAAATAGCGAAAGAAATTGGTAACTGCGCTGCTGCAACAAACTTTGGTGTGCGTGAGAAACTGGTACGAGATTGGAGGAGGCAAGAAGATGTAAAAAAAAATGTAAGCATCGCATTTTTGAATGGCCGCATAAATCGGGGTCTTATTTTATGATCGATTTTTCGGGTTTCAAGACCCGACTTATACGTGAGTATATATGGCATATACAATAGCCTCAATAAAGATGACGAGATTGAATTTTACTGTAAAGAATGAACAAATGCAGTCAAGTTTATGCCAGAGGAGAGAAACTGTGATTCTCACCTGGATATCAACATTCGATAGTGTCATTTATGGTGGTAATTGGGGTCTTTCATGTAAAAAAAAACCAAAAAAAAACCCAAAAAGATTAATATCACTCACATTTTCTAAATAGAATTTTAGAGTTACAACAACTTGAGCATTTGCAGTGCTGGAAATTAGGAAAAGCTAAAGAGGAACAGGAGGGTGACAAATACATCAAAGATATAAATAATGATTTAAAAACACAACACAAATTGGCACCAGCTGTGTCTATTCTAATATTAACAATATTAATTTACAGTAATGCCTCATCAAGTCCAAGGTTCAACGGACATTTAAAATAGATTGGAGTGATGTCTTCAGTAGTATTCAATTACAGTTCTAAGTCTAAAAAAAATTAATTGACTTATAGTTGATAACTTTGTTTGACTAGCAGTGTGCACAGCTAAGCTGACAGGAATGCTCATTGTTGCATAACAAAGCCCTTCAGCTAGCAGGTTTCTTAGCAGCCAGCTTTAGCTCAGCTTTCCAAGGAGAGTGTCCTGGATTTGTGTCTTTTCTCTACCTGTCAGGGAAGATGACTATAGAGAGAGAGTGGGTACATCACCCTCAGCAATGTGCAGATGACACTTGGCATCACTGATAAAACAGAAATAAAATTAAGAAAGTTGTAATTTGCCAGTAAATATGTGCTTTTCAATTCATCCCACTTAGGGTAAAGTATTAAAACCCTCTACAATTCTCCCTCTAAAAAATAGGTGTAGTATAAAACTGAACAGACAGAAACAGCATTTGGAAATGAATGCAGACAGGGTATATAAATAAAACAATTTCTCATCAAGCCAAAAGTGCTGCTAAACCATTCCAGATTCAGTTTAACTCCTAGACATCTGCAAGGATTCAACCAATAAGACTGTGTGTTTATAAAATATATTAATAAGCTTGATAAAAAGATTTGTTTTCCTGTGTATAAAACTTTTTGTCCACATTAGTAAGTATGATACAGCATGCTACCACACTTCAGAGATAGAGTGACAATACATGGAGAAACAAACAATAACTTTTACTTCTGTGGTATATTTTCATTCAAAAAGTTTATCTCAAAAAGCTTTACAAACAGTAAAATAAAAAAGTACAAAGGTAAAAGTAAAAATAGAAATATGCATAACTGACAAGAGTGTAAATAAAATTATAGCTTAATTCTAGCAGTAAGTCTAGTAGTTTGGGGTTTTTAACTGCTTATAATGGAAATAAATCAGTGCCCAGCTTGACAAGTATATGCTACGATCAGAAAGCTGTGGAGGGGTTGGTGGGAAAAACAAAATACACTTCAACTAGAGTGGATGTTGGGGAAAATAAACTTCTTGGTGTTCCCAGGCCAAAAGACTGTCCAGACCCACCTAAGCATTATATAATCGTTAATATCTACATTGGATGAAAGTTTGAAAGGATACAGTGCTGAAGAACTTCTTCATATTGAAAGTACTCAGTCCAAGTGGAAGATGCTGGAAGGTAAACACAAACATAGAAAATGTTTAGTACCTGAAAAGGAAAAAAAAGTTAAATATGAGTAGTAAAAACTGTTTGATAGAGACAGCTGTACACACCTCTTAGAGTGAGTGTAAAACTATAAAATATGTGATTGAGTAGCTTTAATTTTAATCTGTAATAACCAGTCATCCCTTTTTCTTCACCACTTAATATCAGTTGTGAGCCACCAGAGGGCATACAGCCACCCTAACCCGGACACACACAAGCAGGACACAGGTTCAACACAACAGCCGGTTTATTTATAGTTTTAAAGCGCACAATCACCAGCATCAACACACCAATACATAGTCACTTCTTGCCGCCAGTCCTTCACCCTCAACTCTTCCTCAGGCTTTGTCTTCTTCCTCTTGACTCTGGCCTTCGAATGGTGGGACTGGCCCCTTTTTACTGGGGCTGCTTGTGGCAGAAGTGTGGCCAATAAGGTCCTGGAAAGATATATGCGTGACCCTGTTGGAAACCAAGGGGGCTGCCCTCTTTTGGCCAGGTGGAGAAACTGTCCCAAAAATACTCTCTCCCCAAGTCCTTCCACACTCTGGGCGTACTGGCCAGGCAAGAGTTCCGGTCGCCTGCCACACAGTGTAAGACAGAGGGTGAGAGTGAAGTGTACATCTAGTTGTGTTTCTATAGATGAGATTAAGTGAGTTATGGGAGGCACATATCATGTTCGTTCTTTTCTATCACAGAGTGAAAATTATATGTCTAGAATAGTTTAGAATCTATGTGTATATTATAATTTATATAAGGTCTATATGAAAATCAACACGTTTTCAATACTTACGTTGTGTTGCTTAACCGCATAATAATTTTTAGGACTGTTATGGTCTCTCTTAATCTCAGGTATGACAGGTACAAAACTTCCACCTATGAGAGCAGTGCTACAAATTAATTTGCTAAAACCACACACTTCAAGAACATAACATAATAATGCTGCTATATCTTAGATAGTTAAAACAGAAGAACATTCAATATAATCTGGAATAATAATTTATAACATCTGTTTTAACATATTCTAGTCTTGTAATGCTGTGTGTCAGATAAAATGACACGTTCTGTTTTAAAAATGTTACAAGGTTAAGCTGATCTGACCTATGTCTGTCAGAGAGAGGGAAGGCATGACAATTGTCAACTGCCTTTGATCTTTGACTGATTTATATCTTATAGCTGAGAAGATCCCATGACTACTGTACATACTGAATGCAAATCAAGCATCACTAAAGTTTTAAGCTGTATATAAATAAATGTAAAGTTTTTATTCCTATCATCATACAAAAATCCTAGAAAATGTTACAGTTCTATTTTATCTTCAGTTAAATTCATTCAACTCAATGTAATACTGAAAGTTTCTGACCTTCTCCAACACAGTAGCATGGAAATCTTTTTGTTAAAGACAGGAATCATCTAAAGAGAGTCGTGTGCACAGCTTCTAAAACCACTAGCCACCTGCTCCAGAATTTACTTTACTTGTACATGCTGAAAATAAAAACTATTAAGACCTGCCACACCCCATCCACACTCTGTTTAACTTCAATTTAGTAAATGGTGTATTCAACAAAGTCCATAGCTGTGAAATATCATAGTGGTATCTATCCACAAGCTGTAAGATACATAGACATAGCAACTTGACCTTAAGACTCTTTTATATTCATTTGATGAATGTTTCTAAGTACTGTATGTTTGTGTTCAGTTGTTTGGGGCCTAGCCTGGTTTGGGAATGATCACCACAGCATGTGCTTTTTTCAAATAAAATTATGTTATGTTGTTATATAAATAAAGTACTTTCTTTCCTCCTTCTAAAGTATATTACAATTGTTTTTTGCTGACTGTCAAAATTAGTTATGTCTTGATGCCCAGGTATTGTGTATAGTTCATCGGATTGCTGGTGTACTGGTTATTGTGAGAAGAGTAGTTTGATTACTGCTGTTGTACTTAAATAGTATAACCTTTTGAATAAATTTGCAATATTTTGGTATAAAATGTATCTTGTGTAAAAAGGACATTCAGATGAGACACATACACAATTGAATTTCAGTCCAGTAGCTGGTACAAACAAAATTGAAGAACACTGAAATCAACAGGCACAAGTGACACTGGTATTAACAAAGACTTTATTCCAAGCTGATTTCCAAATTATTATAATTACAATATTAGCACTTAAAAAGTAATACAATAATGTATATGTACATCCAAACATACATAGACAAATAGATAGAACTATATTTGTCCCCAGGGGGATGGGTGGCTTTTTATAAAAGCTAGCTAGATAGATAGATACACACACACATACTATGGTCTGAACACAAACCAGACCGACTAAAAATAAAAGAACAACAACCTCTGCTTTGACAGTTACAGTTACAGTGAGGCATTATGTAGGCATATTGCTATTGGTTTAATGATTTCCGCTGAATGATTCATTAGCTGAAAGTCCTTAGTGTTAGTGTGTCAGATAGAGGATGATCAGCATTGTTCATAATGGCGCTCAGTTTTGTTTTAATTCTCTCCTTTGATACGACCTACAGGGGGTTCAGAGTTCATTCCATAACTGAGCCTACCCTTTTAATTAGCCTGTTGATTCGGTGGACCTCTCTTGAAGTGATGTTTCCAGCCCAGCACAAAACAGCATGGAAAATCATGCCGGCTATCACAGATAGTTAATATGTAACATATAATATGTAACATGATGAAACAGTTTCTGTGTATCTTCTGAGAATGAAATAGCTTAAAACTGACTAACTCCTCTTTAAGGCATCATATTTTCTTGATTTTATTTATAGACCCAGCAATCCATTACATTACATGATTTAGTGACCATTGTTACCAGGTTATGGCTATTTCTTTAAACAAATGCACATTTGCTCCATTCAGCTGTTTCAAAACAAATGCAGTTCAAGCATAAAACATATTCATGTTCTTTTAGTTCATGTCCTTATTAGTTTTCCTGTCAATGGAAAGTTGCTGTATTACCTCTGTAGCTATATTTTAAAATAGTTTGATAATAAGGTTACATTTCTGATGTCAGTTGTTTTTGACTTCCATTTAAAAACTGTTCACTTGAAACTGCTAAACTCAATTAATCTCAGTCTTATTTTAACTAAATATAACTTTGCATTGGACAATTCTGATATGTTGTGGTGCTCTTGAAATGTCTTTGTTATATTTAAGAGAGTTAATCAAGTATTATTAAACAAAAATCTTATTGATGAGACTCTAAACTAAATTTTAAAGCATCCAGTAAGCATGGTGGTAGTTATGGTGGTTATTTCTGCTGTCTTGCTGCTACAGCAGATTTCATTTAAATCTCAGCCAAGTCACTATGTACATGTACCTTCCACATGTTTCCTTTGTCTGCTTGGATTTCTCTTAGACCCAAAGACCATGAATATAAAGTCATTCAGACATGATATTTTGGTCAAAAGTGTGTTGGTATGAATGTGCCCTGTAATGAGCTAGGAACCTGTGGTGGGGTGATTCCTGCTTTGGGCTCAGGTTAGGCCCTGAGTTTTCACAAGCTTGAAGTTGATTAAGCAGACATGAAACAGGATGGATATGTAACATTATAAATACTATGTACAGTAAATTTTTCTTTATATAGTTGCCTTCTTTTACAATTCTGTGATTTAGGTAAACAAAATCTAAATACAAATTCCTTTAAATCTCAAGCTGTGTAAGAGTGCTTGGTTAGTATTCGTTTCATTCAGAGCTTCATCTGAGACCTTTGCTCCCACTTCATCATGCCATCTAGTTTACAGTGAACACATTTTGTTGTATGGATGGAGTGGTGGCGCTGAGGCTAGGGATTTGCTGATTCAAATCCCGTAAATGCCAAAAGTGACTCTGCTTCGTTGGGCCCTTGAGCAAGGCCCTTAACCTGCAATGGCACATACTCTACTGTACATGCAATTCATTATTGAAGTGAAGTGTTAACTAAGATGCCCCTATGACATTCAGTACTAGTGCTGATTACATTATCAATACACTGCACCACATTTTGTCTCATAAGGCTGGAAAAATAGAAGGTGTACTGCTATCTTTTTATTTCTATGAACAATGAAGCAGCGTACAAGGAGTAAATTGTCAAGATCGAATAACTCAGTTTAAAAACATCTTGATAAAGACTTGATGCCTTTTATTTTTACTGAGATAACATAGAGACAGATATTTACTTTACTCTCTTTTCTACAGTGTTATGTTAGGTATGCCTTCAATTCATCCTTTTCTTTATTTCTCAACACATTCTACCTGATTAATGATCACTTCTCCATAATATATTACAAATCTTTAAAAAAATATAAAAAATGCAATATATTGTAATTTAATATTACTGATATGAGCTTTGGACTATATTGTATTTTCTTAGTTTACTGGAAAAATTGGATTGTGTAGTACATTACAACTACAGTTGCAACAGAGGCTTAAAAAACAGAATACAGAAAACTGTTTGAGAAAAAAACACTAACCCACTAACTTTCATTGTTACGTTTCAGCCAGGGCCTCATTCCTGGCTTGTATTTAAATGCTTTTTTAATGTCTTTTTGTTCACCATTATTTATTTGGTTTATGTCAATATTATTAGTTATATTTATTATATATTAAACTACGTAGCTGTCAATTTGTATGTACTGTTTAGTGTCTATGTGCCTCTGATTGTCCTTTTTTCTATGCGTTTTTTGAGTGTTTCCTCAAGGGGCATGTGGTGTTATGGGTCCACAGCTCGCTAAGCAAAGGCCGTTTCTTTTTAAATAAATAATCACCGCACTCGAGGCGGCTTCATGAGGGGGCGTAGTGGTCGTAGCAAGCCACGGGCGATCTGCGGTGTGGGCGTTTCTCACCGTGTGCACATGTGAGGGACTGCCTACATCCGTGATTGTTCCCGTGGCTAATGTGCTGCAGCTGCTATGGCCCCTCGCTGTATAAAAGAAGTGCGAGTCGGTTGGGAGAGAGGAGAATGAGAAAAAGAAAAGAGAAAAAGAGAGGCCGAAGGTTACATGGGAATGAGAGAGGAAGCAGGTTGGTGCGAGAGAGAGAGACACACGGAGTGTGTGGTGAGCGAGTGAACGAGCGCTCGTGGGCAGCAGTGAGGGCCTGGGTGTCAGGCCTATACCCAGGGGTTGTAGTTGATGTCGCTCCCGCTGAGCGAGCAGGTAGCGGGAGTGACCAGGGAAAGGCGCCTGGCCGCAGAAGACCGGAAAGGAGGAGGGAGGCTTGGTGGTGGAGCCCCCAACGTGAGCGACCTGGCCGTTGGTGGGAACCAAGTCTCAAGGCTGGGATGAGTGCCAAACCCAAGCCAGGGATCGGGAGGTCTCCAGTCTTGTGTGTGAGTTGAAGAGGGCAGCTGCAGGAAGCGTCTCGCCTGTTGCATGGGCCCGTATGGGAGAAGCAGGTGAGACGCTAGCATAGAAAAAGCACCGGGCTTGTTGTTGTTGTTTTTAAAGACTGCTTCCTGTTGAACATTTTAAACTCTGGTTTTAAAGGATTGTTTTTGTGTATTTTTAACCTCCACGTTTTCTTTTATTGGATTATTTATTTGAACAGTTTTGAAAGCACTGCACTTTACTTGAACACTGTTTTTGATTGTTTGAGGACAATTTTAATAAAAGCACTTTGCACATTTATACCATCCCCTTGCTCAATTGTTTATTGCTTCAACTGTCTAGCTCATCGGTGACATTACCGACGGTGTTGGGTTCAAAGGCTTCCGAACAGTGATGGGAGCGTGGAGCCGAACTTGCATCGCCACCTGCCTATCACTGCATAGGGACTGCCCTCAACCATATAAAGGCTGGGGTAACGGACAGCCCATGGTGGTTCATTGAATGTGCTTGGTGGTGTTGTTGAGTACTTTTTTAAATATTGCTTTGTTTTTTACTGATTATCTGGATTTTCTTTACCTTTTCTTGGTTCTTTTGACCATTCTTTCAGATTTTTCAATGAGACTTGTTTGGTAGTGAATTGCCTATTGTATAAAGGCAACTCCTTCTGGTCTCTTTGTGCTCCTCAGAGCTTTTTTGTGCTACACAGCATTTCTGATAACTTAATCTTCTATTTTATGAAAATTATTTGTTTGCCCTTTTTAGGTTTACAAGCCAGAGGTTGATGTGCCCTTCCACCTGTGGGCTTTTTTGTTAACGTTTTGGCACATTTAACTATACTGACCAGCTTCACACTCTGGGAGCTTGCTTCCCAGCGGCCTTCAGTGACATCATTCAGATTTCATTAAGTACTCCTTGATTCATGACATGCATAGGATATTTTTTTTCAATATCTATACAAATATTTCATGTATCTAAAAACCAGATTTTTAGTCACTCACCTGTTTAGAGATTTTGGTATTTCCGTCCTTTTAGATATTATATTTTACTCATTATCTGTCCATTATCTGTCTGTACTATGTGCACCTGCCCGGGTAGGATTCTGCCAAGCTAAAAATCCAGCTTAGTAACAAAGGCAAAGTGCAGGACAAGGTGAAATTTGAGGAAGTAAAAAAAAATTTGTCAAAGACTTAAACGAAAATCTTAGTCAAAAACTTGTGCAAAATTTTCTTAAACTCTAAAAAATCCAGAAGCAAGCTGCAGCTCAAACTGGAAATTTTCAGAATCCAAAGGTGTGAGTCCTTTCTAGTGTAAACAATGCACAAAATGGCACCATCAGTATTTGAAAGCTACGGAAGCTCTGAACTGCATAATAAAAAAAATGATGGGATAACCCTTATCTGGTACGTACGTTAAAATATCCTGTACATACATGAAAGCATCTCATACGAACATAAAAATTTCCCACTTGTACAAGATATTTTCATGTTCATATGGGATAGGGGAATTCCCATATTTTTTTTTCAGTGTGCATTTCAGTGCTTCCATAGAAAACATAGTGAAAATAGCATCATAAAAATAACAATAAAAATAATTACATGGTTAACATGATTTTCAAAATCACAAAATAAGCTCAGAATTATAGTGCACATAATCAAACTCCCCACAATTATAACAGTTATCAAGTGATTGCCTACTTGAATATTCCATGAAGATCTCGACACAAATAACAGACTGGTGACAAAGAGTTAAGCTTATATTAGAAAACATTGTATGAAGAAAAGCACTATGTGTGCTTTTGAATGGACTAGGTTTTGACAAAGAGACAAACAGAAAGAAAACAACATGCAAAATTGATAAAAGACCATACTACTACTCTAGGGAAGGAAAAGCCTTACGTTCCAGCTTGTTAGGACTAGGGATTTCAGCAAAAATGTATAATCAAATATATATGAATGTAGGTCAAAATTTTCTGGGGGATAGATTTACATTTACAATGTATGTACACTTTCTATATTTTATGAATATACTATTTACTATTTTGTTCATGATTCACCTCTAAAGCATTAAGTTATTCTGTTTAGTGTAGTACTGCTTAAAAGATGCACATTAAAACTAAAGTCTTTAAACAAATGTGATACAACCCATTACAAAAATGGGGTTCACTACAATTACAAACAAATGTAATCAAAGAAAAGGCAAAGGTGCACATGCTGCCTCTTATTACCTGTTAGGCATATGTGAAGCCTGAACAAAATTACTTGTGATTGCTCAAAACTATTGATTAATAGCTACATTCAATTTTTCTTTTCCCCACATGCTTCTAATATGCTTCTATTTCTCTCCATATATTGTGACATGCGAGTCCCTGTCTTGCACCCCAAAACATGAGGCTGAGTCTCAGTACTTTAACAAAACCAGTTTTATTCATCTTGAAACAAGAACAGCACGGTTATTTATTGTAGCAGGATCAACCACTCTCCTATACACAGACACAACAATCAGGCAGGTTCATGGCTAAGTAATACTGTTCCCAGCATTTATAATGTTCCTTGCAACCCCCATTGACAATAAGTACATATAGCGCAAATGCAATCGGCTAGAATTTGGTTTTGCTGAGAGCAGTGATATTTTCATAACAAAAACGAGAACTAGAACAAAAATATTGTTTTTCATTTCACAAGAACGAGAACTGAAATTAAGGCAAACAGAGAAACTAAAACTAAATAAAAATAAAAATTAGTGATATGTGAATGAACTAAAATGAGAATGAAAATTGAGTAAAACGAAAAAAATAGCAATAGCATTTTCATTCAATCTGATTCAGTTGTGCAGAGGGGTTGTTTGTAGGTCGCCCTGTGTGTTCAGTTACATTGCACTGTTTACTTTGTGGTGATCTTATACCTTAGGCATACTATAGTCACGTGGCGCAACTTCCGTAATAGACCGTTGTTTGTATGTTGTGCACATTTGGTTCATCGGTTTGAAGCAGTAAGCACGTGTGGGTGATGGTGAGTTTTGCACAAGTATTTGTGGGTAGAAAGTGAAAAAGTAACGCGTGGAAATACTTTAGTTACAATGCAGATGATAATAAAAGGAAATGTAGTGTGTGAGAAGAAGAAAAGAGTCTGAGTTTCAGTGCAGAGCCAGCTAGATCAGTGCTTAGTGGAAGTCTGGTACTTCTCTGGTACCATGGCTGCACTTCATACAGGGACGTGCGATCACACCTGTCATCATGAAAATTAAAAGACTAATAATGATGACATAAAATAAATTTGTCCACTGGGCTGTATGATTCTAATAATTCTAATAATTCTGATCATTTTATAGTCAAAATTGCCGAATTTGCGCATTTCCTGATCAAATACAGAGGAGAAATGCAAGGTACGGCAGTGCTATCCCTCAACACTGGTATGATGCATGCAATTGGCGCGTGCCTGTTGCTGTCTCTCTGTATGTCGGCAATATAACATTTGCACATGCGTTTATTATACACCTGACTTTCCACAGTCTGGCTAATATCTTTAATGAATGTGTGTGACATATTTAGTCTTGCTGATAGGACATAAAACCGCAGTGAAAAGGCACAAGTTGAGACAGACTATGCTGTGCCACACTGAAGCCCAACAGGTGCTTGTTGCTACTGTTTTACGCAGAGACTCTCGGTGCCAATAACAATATCAGAAAGTCCATTTATTTTTTATTTTGACTGACTGCCAAAATGGAAGATTAAGACTTTTAAAACTAAAGGAAAATAGGGAAGACTTTTACAAAAAAATGCCGGAGATTTTCGTGGAGAAGGACTGGCACATGGACTTCATTTACAAATAAAGGAAAGACGATAAATGGTTTTCAATTTTATAAAAAATGTGACCAGACTAAGAAAAAAAAATCCAATATTTAATAACTAAATTTTGAACTTAAATAAAATATTCTTTTGTTTTTCTTGTTATTCACCCATTGCACGGCTACACTTGGGTCCTAATCTGAATCCTGAGTTGGTTTGTCGTGTGGTGGGTGCGGCAATGCGCTGTATCAGTGCATGCTCCTAACCTCCTCCTCCTCCTACCCCTCCTTTTGCTGAACAGTCTGTATTAAAATTGATTAAAGCATCAGAGTTAAAAGCTTTTAAAAATAAGAAAATATTTCAATTAAGGTCAAAATTGAAATCCATTTTTGTACACCAGTCTATACTTTCAGTTGTATCGAATGAGTTTGAATTGTAAAATTGCAACGACAAATTTAGAATACATGGAGGGTTCAGAGCAAATGCGCTCCCTCCGCTCTTTCTTGCTGCTATACATGTAATGTTCTTTATTAGCAAAATATGCACCTTACTTTTGTATGTGTAAAGAATGCTGATGAGATATGAAACATAACCAGTAGACAATGTGCATGCTGCCAATTGAATAGTGAATAAGCTACTCTTTTGGGATCATATATTTGTAAATCTGACTCTGAAGGAGTCCGTGCCTCACCAGCCATGAACATCACTGCAAGTTAGTGCTTCAGTACGGGCAGCAGAAATCGTCAGCATACAGTCTGTTGGCGCCAATGGATAGGACCTCGTCTGTGCACCTGTATTACAGACGCTCGTCAAGCGAATATTTTCACTGTGTGGCCATCTGTGCAATGGATGTCGTTGCAGCATGAACAAATCTCTTGAAATGTGTGCTTGTTTAAAGCTTAACAACAATGTGCTTGCACAGACTGGTTTCCTGGGTTGAAACAGTTGATCTTGCTCACTGTACTTATTAGGCCACTTAATTTGTTTAATCATAGTCAAGCTGTGTTAAACGGTATTATGAACTGAGAGTGTATTTTGTTGACTGAAACATAACTGGCATTGAAATATGTGTAAGCCAGCATTTGTGGTCTTGCAACAGAAAAAAAAAAACTAAAATTGCACCAATATTATGTAAAAAAGCCAGAACTAAATGAAATAAAACTAAAATTTTAAACAAAACTAAATAAAAATAAAAATTGTTGACTCCACTGAAAACTAGAACAAAATAAAAATAAAAATTCATTTTATAAAATAAAATAAAAACTAAAACTACAAGTAATATTAGAACTGAAATATCACTGGCTGAGAGCCGCTACAGTAGTGGGAGCCTGCAGTTGCCCCAACAACTGATAGGCTGTCTTCCGCAGACACAGAAATTGCATTTTGGGATGCTCTATGGCATGTCATCCCATTGGGGAGAGTCCCAAAAGAGTTTAGAAACCTTACTATATATATATATGTATTTTAGAGACTGGCCCGGACACAGACAGGCAGACACGTTCATTTTTCCCACCACACGTTTATTTAGAATTAGAATTAGAATTAGAACAATCTAGACGAGAACAGGCCATTCAGCCCAACAAAGCTCGCCAGTCCTATCCACTTGCTTCCTCCAAGAAAACATCAAGTCGAGTTTTGAAAGTCCCTAACGTCTTACTGTCTACCACACTACTTGGTAACTTATTCCAAGTGTCTATCGTTCTTTGTGTAAAGAAAAACTTCCTAATGTTTGTGCGAAATTTACCCTTAACAAGTTTCCAACTGTGTCCCCGTGTTCTTGATGAGCTCATTTTAAAATACAAGTCACGATCCACTGTACTAATTCCCTTCATAATTTTAAACACTTCAATCATGTCACCTCTTAATCTTCTTTTGCTTAAACTGTAAAGGCGCAGCTCTTTTAATCTTTCCTCATAATTCAACCCCTGTAGACCTGGATTCAGCCTAGTCGCTCTTCTCTGGACCTTTTCTAGTGCTGCTATGTCCTTTTTGTAGCCTGGAGACCAAAACTGCACACAGTACTCAAGATGAGGCCTCACCAGTGCATTATAAAGGTTGAGCATAACCTCCTTGGACTTGTACTCCACAGATCGTGCTATATAACCTAACATTCTGTTAGCCTTCTTAATGGCTTCTGAACACTGTCTGGAAGTTGATAGCTTGGAGTCCACTATGACTCCTAAATCCTTCTCATAAGGTGTACTCTCGATTTTTCGACCGCCCATTGTGTATTCAAACCTAATATTTTTACTTCCTATGTGTAATACTTTACATTTACTGACATTAAATTTCATCTGCCACAAATCTGCCCAAGCCTGTATGCTATCCAAGTCCTTCTGTAATGATATAACGGATTCCAAATTATCTGCTAATCCACCTATCTTGGTATCATCTGCAAACTTAACCAGCTTGTTACTTATATTCCTATCTAAATCATTTATATATATTAAAAATAGCAGCGGCCCTAGCACGGACCCCTGTGGAACACCACTCATAACATCGGCCAGTTCTGATGAGGTTCCTCGCACCATCACCCTCTGCTTCCTGTGTCTGAGCCAATTCTGCACCCATCTAAAAACATCACCCTGAATTCCCACTTCTTTTAACTTGATGCCCAACCTCTCATGTGGCACCTTATCAAATGCTTTCTGAAAGTCCAGATAAATAATATCATAAGCTCCACTTTGATCGTATCCTTTTGTTGCCTCCTCATAGAATTCCAACATGTTAGTAAAACACGACCTCCCCCTTCTGAACCCATGCTGACTGTTCAGAATAACTCCTGTCCTTGTCATGTGTTGCTCAATCTTATCCTTAATAATTCCTTCCATTAATTTTCCTGTGATGCTTGTTAAGCTTACTGGCCTATAGTTGCTTGGATCTGCCCTGTCACCCTTTTTATATAATGGGATGATATTTGCCATTTTCCAGTCCTTTGGAATCTCTCCAGTGCACAGTGACTTCCTAAAAATGTGTGTCAAGGGTTTATATATGTACTCACTAGCCTCCTTAAGAACACGAGGATAAATATTATCTGGGCCTGGTGATTTGTTTGATTTTATCTTATTTAATCTGAGCAGCACTTCTCCCTCTACAATTTCCAAATCCCTCAGTACCTCCTATATTCAATGTCCAAAGTGCTCCACGAACCCCACAAGTCCCCAAAGTCCTGGCCACACAATGCCTTTCTTCAGACCTCCTCCTTCTCTCCTCTCCAGGTCAGTCCACTCCGCTCCCAACTCTTGCCATTGTCTGATGGGAGGCGGCCCCTTTTATAGCACTTGGATGTGCTTCAGGTGGGTTTAGGCAATCTTCCACGGACACGCCCCCATGTGGCGGAAGTGCCGGCTGCATCCCCAGAAGCACTCTGGGTGTCCCCTCTCTTTTTTCCCCCCAGCACTTCCGGGTGTGGCGTAAGTGCTGATGTCCAGGGCTCCAAAGGCATGGGGGCACCCCCTGGCGGTGACCACAGGCCTCTACAGGGTGGAGCTTCAAAGCTCTGTACCTCTGGCCCTCAAAGGAACCAGGGCGGTTGCCCCCACATGGTTTGGGGAAGGCGTAAGCTCTCCTCCGGTCTTCCTAGACCTCCTTGCCAGGTCACCACCCCAGCCATCTCCAACAGTATATATATTTACATATGTATAGTAAGGTTTCTAAACTCTTTTGGGACTCTCCCCAATATATACATATATACTATATATATCTATACTAATAAAAGGGAAAGCCCTAACTGACTCACTCACTCACTCACTCATCACTAATTCTACAAATTCCCGTGTAGGTAGAAGGCTGAAATTTGTCAGGCTTATTCCTTACAGCTTACTTACAAAAGTTAAGCTTTCAAAAAAAAGTTAAGAATTTCATTTCGAAATTCTACACGTAACGGTACTAACGGTCAATAACGGCCAACAACGTCCGCCATGTTGAACTTTCTTATTTATGGCCCCATCTTCACGAAATTTGGTAGGCGACTTCCCAGCACTAACCGAAACCAATGTACATACTTATTTCGGTGGTATGATGCCACTGTCGGCCACCATATTGAACTTGTAAACAGTCTTTGTTACTTATGGGCCCATCTTCAAGAAATTTTGTACGCGGGTTCCCAACGCTAACTGAATCCTACTTATGTACATATATACATCCATAGCCTGCAGCTCGGTCACTTTTTGAGGCGGGGTTGGGTCCCCCATCCCAACGCCTCCCACGTTGTTGGCTGCCTGCCTATATAAGGCTGTCCGTCACTCCGGTCTCTACATTCCCTTCCTTGCTTTGCCACGGGATTCACGTCTCCCTTCTGATAACTACAGCCTTTTTATTTAATCCACGGCTTCTCTGCTGTTTTATTGTTCGTTTATTACAATTATAGTTATTGTGTAGGTATTTTAGACTTACTTTATATTGTTCAGGTACCCATTTCCTTTATCATTCCAACCGTACCCCCATTAACATGTCTATCGAGGTGATCACCAAGAACTGTCACTTACTGAGTGGTTTCCATGCCTGGAGATGGTACCTACCTTTTCCATTCTCTTTGTGACATATTGCAAGGCCATATCAGGCTCACTCTTGATATCCAGAGGAACTTTGTGTCTTATGTATTGGATGATTGGGACAGGTTCAAGGTGTGGACTGATGAAGGTACATGAGATAATTATACTACACAGGAGCACTATAAGAGTGAAATGCTTAAGCTCTTCACCTATGGTTCTGCATGTGAGTTGATGGCTTTCTGCTGAATTGTTCTGTTTTTGCTTTCAAGTTTACCGAAATGGCCAAATATTTTACACCTTTTGACAACCGCCAATTCCACTTAAACATCTTAGATTCACAGGTGACGATTTTAGTAGTGGACACTTTGATGTTTAAACTCTCAAAAGCTGGATGTGAAGTTATTGATGAAATCGATAACAGACAGATGCCGAATGTCACTTCAACTTCCTGGTGTGGCGGAAGTGCTGGGCTCCAGGGTTGTTCAGGCACCGGGGCGCCGCCTGGCGGTGGCCACGGGTCCCTACAGGGCTGGGCTTCCAAGCCCTTTACCCGTGGCCCCCAACATAACAAGGGCAGTCACCCCCTCGCGGTCTGGAGGAGGTACAACCCCGGCCGGATGCCACAATATATATATATATAAATCAAATGTGAAAACTGGTTGTGCAAAAATTTGGGTACCCTTGTAATTTTGCTGATTTAAATGGATGGAGCTGTTCAATACTGATTACTTGCAAGACCAAATTGGTTGGATTAGCTCGTTAAGCCTAGTTGTTCATAGAAAGGTGTGTCCAATCATGAGAAAAGGTATTTAAGGTGGTCAATTGCAAGTTGTGCTTCCCTTTGACTCTCCTCTGAAGGGTGACAGCATGGGATCCTCAAAGCAACTCTCAAAAGATCTGAAAACAAAGATTGTTCAGTATCATGGTTTAGGGGAAGGCTACAAAAAGCTATCTCAGAGGTTTAAACTGTCAGTTTCAACTGTAAGGAATGTAATCAGGAAATGGAAGGCCACAGGCACAGTTGCTGTTAAACCCAGGTCTGGCAGGCCAAGAAAAATACAGGAGCGGCATATGTGCAGGATTGTGAGAATGGTTACAGACAACCCACTGATCACCTCCAAAAACCTGCAAGAACATCTTGCTGCAGATGGTGTATCTGTACATCGTTCTACAATTCAGCGCAATTTGCACCACAGAGTCGCTTGTATGCAAATGCTCATTTAGACAAGCCAGATTCATTTTGGAACCAAGTGCTTTGGACTGATGAGACACCGCATTCCAATAAAACTACCTACTGTCAAATTTGGTGGAGGTTCCATCATGCTGTGGGGCTGTGTGGCTAGTTCAGGGAATGGGGCCCTTGTTAAAGTCGAGGGTCAGATGAATTCAACTCAATATCAACAAATTCTTCAGAATAGTGTTCAAGCATCAGTCACAAAGTTGAAGTTACGTATGGGTTGGATATTCCAACAAGACAATGACCCAAAACACAGTTTGAAATCTACAAAGGCATTCATGCAGAGGGAGAAGTACAATGTTCTGGAATGGCCATCACAGTCCCCTGACTTGAATATCATCGAAAATCTATGGGATGATTTGAAACAGGCTGTCCGTGCTCAGCAGCCATCAAATTTAACTGAACTAGAGAGATTTTGTATGGAAGAATGGTCAAAAATACTTTCATCCAGAATCCAGACACTCTTCAAAGGCTATAGGAGGTGTCTAGAGGCTTTTATATTTGCAAAAGGAGGCTTAACTAAGTATTGATATATCTCTGATGGGGTGCCCAAATTTATCCACCTGTCTAATTTTGTTATGATGCATATTGCTTATTTTCTGTTAATCCAATAAACTTAATGTCACTGCTGAAATACTACTGTTTCCATAAGGCATGTCATATATTAAAAGGAAGTTGCTACTTTGAAAGCTCAGCTAATGATAAACAAAATTAAGATGGGTTCCCAAAATGTTTCAGATGACTTATATATAAACATCTACAAGTGGAAGTGTGTGTATCTGTCCAGCCCGGAAGTGAGAGGTGGAGTTGGGGTAACGGTTCCACCTCCGAGGAAACAGAAAACAAAACTAAACGTCTATGCATGGAAGTGTGTGTGCCATTCTGTCTGGCCCGGAAGTGCAATACTACTACAACATGAAGCTGGCAAGGCGGCACCAAATTAACAAGTCGGAAGAAGAAAGCGACTCTGTTGCCAAAGTAAAACCACCAAGAAAAGAGAGAAACTCTCAAGTGCATCGGAAAAATGGTATCCCTTTTACTTTTCCTCCTGCCACTAATACACAAACGAGGCAAGCACTTCAGCAAAATGAAACCCGGAAGGGAGATGCCCAGAGTAGTTCCTTTCAATTACCTGACATCTCTACATTTCAGTTTTTTTCTGACGATTTCAATAGTTTCTAGGACTCTGGGCTTTTTACAGCACGGGCTTACACAGCAGCGCATATATATATATATAGATATATATAAATATTGTGAAACATGCCCGAACACCATCAGACAAACACCGCATCTTTATACAAAAAGGCACGTTTATTCTGGATCAAATTACACAGTCCCGAACAGTACACTGGGCTCCTCGCCCCAATCACCTTTCCTCCGAGCTTCTCCCTTTAATGTCTGTGGACCGCCTTTCCTCTCTCCAGGGGAGCCTTGTCCTGCTCCCTCTCCCGACTCTAGCTTCCAGACTGTAGGAAGACAGGCCCTTTTATTCTCACCCCCCTTTTATTGTGCTCCAGGTGTTCTCTCTGATGACACTTCCTGGTGTGGCGGAAGTATCAGGAGAGCACTCAGAAGCACTCTGGAGGGATCCTCCTCCATCTTTCTGGGTGTGGCGGAAGTAGATAGTTCCCGGGCCCTCTGAGATTTGGGGCGCTTCAGCCTCCTTGCTCTCCTCCCGTGGTCCTTCTCTGATCCAAGGCGGTTGCCCCCTCGTGGCCTGGAGGATGTACATGCCACCTCCTGGGCGTCCTGGCTGGATAGCAGCCCCAGCCACTCACCACAATATATATGTGTGATTATATATTAAGGGATCGATTAAAAAATGCTTTAGTTGCCTCACATTTTTATGCAATCGTTTTGTTCACTCCACCGAATTAAAGCTTAAAGTCTGCTTCTTCAACTGCATCTCAGTTGTTTCATTTAAAATTCATTGTGTTAATGTACAGAACCAAAATTAGAAAAAAGTTGTCTCTGTCCAAATATTTATGGACCTAACTGTGTGTGTGTATATATATATATATATATATATAAATAAATAAATATATATATATATATATATATATATAAATATATATATATATATATATACAATACAGTGGTGTGAAAAACTATTTGCCCCCTTCCTGATTTCTTATTCTTTTGCATGTTTGTCACACAAAATGTTTCTGATCATCAAATACATTTAACCATTAGTCAAATATAACACAAGTAAACACAAAATGCAGTTTTTAAATGATGGTTTTTATTATTTAAGGGGAGAAAAAATCCAAACCTACATGGCCCTGTGTGAAAAAGTAATTGCCCCCTGAACCTAATAACTGCTTGGGCCACCCTTAGCAGCAATAACTGCAATCTAGTGTTTGCGATAACTTGCAATGAGTCTTTTACAGCGCTCTGGAGGAATTTTGGCCCACTAATCTTTGCAGAATTGTTGGAATTCAGCTTTATTTGAGGGTTTTCTAGCATGAGCCGCCTTTTTAAGGTCATGCCATAGCATCTCAATTGGATTCAGGTCAGGACTTTGACTAGGCCACTCCAAAGTCTTCATTTTGTTTTTCTTCAGCCATTCAGAGGTGGATTTGCTGGTGTGTTTTGGGTCATTGTCCTGTTGCAGCACCCAAGATCGCTTCAGCTTGAGTTGACGAACAGATGGCCGGACATTCTCCTTCAGGATTTTTGGTAGACAGTAGAATTCATGGTTCCATCTATCACAGCAAGCCTTCCAGGTCCTGAAGCAGCAAAACAACCCCAGACCATCACACTCCCACCACCATATTTTACTGTTGGTATGATGTTCTTTTTCTGAAATGCTGTGTTCCTTTTACGCCAGATGTAATGGGACATTTGCCTTCCAAAAAGTTCAACTTTTGTCTCATCAGTCCACAAGGTATTTTCCCAAAACTCTTGGCAATCATTGAGATGTTTCTTAGCAAAATTGAGACGAGCCCTAATGTTCTTTTTGCCTAACAGTGGTTTGCGTCTTGGAAATCTGCCATGCAGGCCGTTTTTGCCCAGTCTCTTTCTTATGGTGGAGTCATAAACACTGACCTTAATTGAGGCAAGTGAGGCCTGCAGTTCTTTAGACGTTGTCCTGGGGTCTTTTGTGACCTCTCGGATGAGTCGTCTCTGCGCTATTGGGGTAATTTTGGTCGGCCGGCCACTCCTGGGAAGGTTCACCACTGTTTAATGTTTTTGCCATTTGTGGATAATGGCTCTCACTGTGGTTCGCTGGAGTCCCAAAGCTTTAGAAATGGCTTTATAACCTTTACCAGACTGATAGATCTCAATTACTTCTGTTCTTATTTGTTCCTGGATTTCTTTGGATCTTGGCATGATGTCTAGCTTTTGAGGTGCTTTTGGTCTCCTTCTCTGTGTCAGGCAGCTCCTATTTAAGTGATTTCTTGATTGAAACAGGTGGGGCAGTAATCAGGCCTGGGGGTGGCTACGGAAATTGAACTCAGGTGTGATACACCACAGTTAGGTTATTTTTAACAAGGGGCAATTACTTTTTCACACAGGGCCATGTAGGTTTGGATTTTTTTTCTCCCTAACTAATAAAACCATCATTTAAAAACTGCATTTTGTGTTTACTTGTGTTATATTTGACTAATGGTTAAATGTGTTTGATGATCAGAAACATTTTGTGTGACAAACATGCAAAAGAATAAGAAATCAGGAAGGGGGCAAATAGTTTTTCACACCATTGTATATATATATATATATATATATGTGGAGGCTATATGAGCCTTTAGAAACAGCTGAATGTATTAAATGTTTCAATGCAATGATCTTTCACCATTTTCTCTACAATGTAATGATTTATTTTTCAGATGGGCCAGTTTTTATTAGGAATAACTAAATTAACATACATTATCAAAAACATTTTTAAAGTATAGCACAAGTTGAATATGCTATAGTTCTAGACATAGATATAACAACAAAAAAAAAAAGAAAAATTTGACTGATGGAAAATAGATTGGGTGTGTGAGATATGATTTCATACTTCACAGAGTGGAAACACCATTTCAGTGCTGCAGGTTGGAGAAATTGATCAATAAATAACATATGGGACAAAACTACACTAAATCTCCTTTATAGCTGAAACAAAAAAATTAATATAGGTGACCTGATTATTGTTTTACATTACATCTCATTGTTTCCGGTATTCAGTGTCAAATCAATACAGACTATGTGTATAACAGTGGGTTGGCTGAAGTAACTGAAATGAGCATTGCTGATATTGAAAAAGCACTTAAAAAAGGAGATTATAATAACAAAAATAAAATCAGATATATGGCAGTTATTTCCTACTGTCTTTAATGAGAAAAGGAAGCCAATGTTTGCTTGCTGTGATAGAACTATTAAGTATCAAACATAAAATAGAAGTAATTTAGAGATTTTCAGTTATAGAATAACTTTGAGGGTTTGGAGAATTGTTTAAAATATCTTATTACTGCTGTTATTACTAAGCATAATGAAAAAATATGTTTAATAATGTGTTGTGAAGGGGTGTGTTTAAGTAGAATAAGTTCATCTAATTTTGTTAATGAGGATTGTCTTTGATTTTCTTTTAAATAATGGCTGAGATTGCTCTGCAATGATTCCAAATAAACCCATATTTTTCAACAAACCTGAGGGAGCATGTTATATGAACAGCTCATTTCATAACAGCAAATGCTGACTAAAACAGGGAGAGCTAAACTTACAAATAATGTAAGATTTGGCATACACACATCACATTAAATACTATACATGGACAATAAATTTACTAAGACAGTTATGACAGACTAAATGTCTTTGGTAAATAACTTGCCGTATGATTGAGCCAACTCCATGTTAGGTTGCAGATGCAGGAAACCTTAGTCACAAAGAAAAGATATATAGTAGACATTGCAGTAGATCTTCTCTAACATAAGACAAGCTAATCAATCAAAAATATGAATAGGCTGATCCTGGAAGTGTTGTGCAAAAACAGAATGTGTTAAATACCTCCCTATTAGGGATCATAATTGAATACCAAAATTCAATCTGACAGATCAAGTAAGGACATATTTTTTCCTCTTGGCACTATATAGCCAAACCTCAGCTATTTACAAGAATTAACTTCTATGGTGCACAAAAATATACACCATTGTGCTAAATGAAAACCCATAATCAAACCACAAAACCACATAAAAACATCTTTCAAGCTTATTCAAGAAAATGAAACAACAGTTAACAGACAAAGTGATAAATGTAACACCAAAAAGTATGAAATCTGGTTTCCTGAAAATGACAGATGAGCAGACAAATTCTGTCTCCATGCAGCCTTTGATAGGAAAAAAATCATTCTAGGACTGTTGGCACAATAAGGGAGTCTTGGGACATGGAAAACAAGGGAAATTTGCCAGCTAGAAAAAAAACACCATGAAAAATGAAGAATATAAATGATAAATATACACAGAAAGTTTTCAACCAGCTATTTCTTTTATCAGGTAGTCTTGGGACTTACTAAACCAGCCTTAAACTGGAAGCCAAGCGTAGAACTTGGCTTTCTTGTAACCTTGGATGGATTTTAAAGCCTCACCTTGCCAATGAAACACTGAATCTTGAGTTAAGATATTGAGTTGTGTAAAAACTCATTGCCAATAAAGACGAGTGGTCAAATGCACAGACAGAGTGGATCTTAAGGAATTTCAGAAGAATAGAAACCACCCCAAATAAAATTGAGGCAACAACAATTCTTTTGTCTGCTTACCTTTTTTACTTACTGTTTTCCTTAAAATCCATTCTACCCTTATATCTTCTGTAAATAAAGACAGTTTCTGCTATTTCTATTCCAAATTACACAGTGTCATTGACATCTTGGCCTGGGCACAGACTGTGTGAAGTTTGAGACCCACGTCCAACACATGTTAGGTTAACAGGCCACTTATGAATGAAAAGTTGTGCATGCTTGAGTATGCCTTGTTGTTTTTTGCCGGATTATTGAATGACTGGATGTGGCTGCCATGATCCATGGAATAAACAGGTTCATAAATGAATGAATGAATGAATAAAAGATTCAGTATGTTAGATATCAGGATGTGATAGGAAAGGTTTATTTTTATGGCAAATAGGTTTAATGAAACCTTGCAGAAGAAAGAGCCAGAATCTGCTGTCTTCTTATAACATTCTATGTCTATACAAATAAAGGCTGTATTCCTATATTTTCTTTATCTGGAACACTTGGAGGACATCAATGTGACATTGAAGTTTGTGTGTCAGAGAGGGTCTAAATGTAAATTGCTAAAATACTTAAACTTTCCCTGACCTTGGAGATTTAATACTTTTGCCTTTTTCACTTTTTCAACACTCCTAATTTGTATTGTAAGGATGACTGAAGTTTTCTCTTTTAACAGTTAGACATTAGTACCTGGGTTAAAAAAAATCTATTAAAGGCCCCCAAGGACTAGAGTCAAGAACTAATGAACCAGAAATCCTACTTAATTAGGTTAAAGTGAGTTAAAGGGTAAAAGCTTCAAAGATGTGCTAAATGATGTCCATTTCGCAATTCACCACTACTAGATGAGTCATACAGTAAGTATCTGCTCAAAGTATGAGAGCTTGGAATTTAGTGCTTAAATTAAAGTTTTATTTCATGTGTTTTATATAAACAAAATTCTCTTACATTAGAAACAAAGTGTCATTCTTCATATATGTCTACTATATAAAAAGTTAGAATTCTGACAGATCTTCTTGTTGCTAGTAACAGCTCAATTTTACTTGCTCAGTGGACCATAGTTATACAGCTGTAGTCATAATAATGAGTAATAATTTTGTTCTTAATTGTTTGCCCCATAGGAATATTTAATATCTATTTAGTTTGCTGTACTAAGTTTAATGCCTTTGAACCACCTGTTATTCTATCTAGCAAATTATTAATAAATATAATAGAAAAACTGACATTTAGTGGGGTGCGGCAAATATGATTGACTAAGATTAGATAGTACTCATAATAGTGTTAGAAATTCACAGTTTATATTTCCAATAGGATGGCAGAGTGTTTCAGCTGTTTTATGAATGATGGAAAAAGCAAAAACAATGACAACAACAACAAAAAAGATGAGATCGCCAGAAAAGCAAAAAAAAACAAAAAAAAAAAACACTAGTCCAAGCTTAATATGCAAACCAAACATTTTAGTTGCAAAATATATCGTACATGCAAAATTTCTCACTACTGAACTTTTCGCCAAAAAGATTTATCACAGTATCCATAATCTTTGACACACAGGAACTTTGCATCAATACAATACAATACAATACAGTTTATTTTTGTATAGCCCAAAATCACACAGGAACTGCCGCAATGGGCTTTAACAGGCCCTGCTTTTTGACAGCCCCCAGCCTTGACTCTCTGAGAAGACAAGGAAAAACTCCCAAAAAAACCTTTAGGGAAAAATGGAAGAAACCTCGGGAAAGGCAGTTCAAAGAGAGACCCCTTTCCAGGTAGGTTGGGCGTGCAGTGGGTGTCAAAAGTAGGGGGTCAATACAATACAATACACAGAACAGAACAATTCCTTAATACAGCATAATAATAAAAATTTTAGAAGTACGGTTTAACAGTAGATGATATGACATAATTAGGTTTGGATATTTTTAGAGTCCTGGAGACCTCATCCATCTAGCTGCCTCCCCATTTGGCCATGCCACGGCTGAAACGTTGCTCTGATGAAAGGACCCTCTTTCCCATGATTCCTGTGATCCTCTATCAGGGATAACTTTACCATAGGCAGGCAAACAACTTGGCAGGTGGGCCGTGGCACCAATTGCCACATTTGGGTACCGAGAAAAGAAACAGAATAGGTGAGGGTTAGTATTCAGTTATAACTATCATGTTACTTATGTTTTAGTGCTAATGACTAACAACAGAGATGCAGTATGTACAGTTAATCAGCAGCTCTAGTCAGGATATGCTAAACTGAAGTAGTGAGTCTTCAGCCGGGATTTAAAGGCTGAGACTGAAGGGGCATCTCTTATGGAAGCAGGAAGACCATTCCACAGTTTAGGGGCCCTGTAACTAAAAGCTCGACCTCCCACTGTTATTTTATTAATCCTTGGAATCCTAAGCAGACCGACATCTTGAGATCTTAATGTGCGTTCAGGTTTGTAAGTCATGATAAGTTCAGACAAGTAAGCCGGACCTTGGCCATTTAATGCTTTATATGTTAAAAGGAGGATTTTGAAATCTGCCCTAAACTTAACTGGGAG
Organism: Polypterus senegalus; assembly: GCF_016835505.1. Lineage (NCBI taxonomy): Eukaryota > Metazoa > Chordata > Cladistia > Polypteriformes > Polypteridae > Polypterus > Polypterus senegalus. The sequence goes on from NC_053160.1 coordinate 96,564,213, forward strand.
CCAGTGTAAGGATTTAAGAACTCGAGTTATGTGTTCATATTTTCTTGTTCTTGTAATAATTCTTGCAGCCGCATTTTGGATTAACTGGAGGCTGTATATAGAGCAGTTTGAACATCCAGTGAACACCGCATTGCAGTAGTCAATCCTACTAGAGATAAATGCATGAATTAATTTCTCACAATCCTGTTTATTTAGAAAGCGCCTTAATTTCCTAACATTTTTAAGATGGAAAAAACATGTTTTGGACGACTTTGTAATATGTGCTTTAAATGACATGCTAGAATCAAAGATAATTCCTAGATTGCGGGCTGATTCAGTAAAATTAATTGGGATTCCAACTGAGTTAAATGACGACAAAATATTGCTGTGATCAGCGTCATTCCCTCCAACAATTAACATCTCTGTTTTATCTGTATTTAAAGACAAGTAGTTCTCATTCATCCATTCCTTTAATTCACTAACACAACTAATTAAAGACAACATCGGAGAAACTTCATTTGATTTAAATGAAAGGTATAACTGGGTGTCATCTGCATACAGGTGAAAATTAACATTATGTTTCCTGATGATAGATCCCAGTGGAAGCATGTAAAGTGAAAACAGTAAAGGTCCCAGTACTGAGCCCTGCGGGACACCATATTGAACTTCTGTGTATAATGATGGAGTACTGTCTGCACATTTCTGTACATACTGGAATCGATTTGATAAATAAGAACTGAACCAAGCGAGCATGGGGCCTGTAAGCCCAACAGCGTTTTCTAGCCTGTGCAGTAAAATCGAATGGTCAATGGTGTCAAATGCTGCACTTAAGTCCAACAAAATAATTACAGTGGAGTTTCCTTCATCAGAGGATATCAGAATGCCATTTACAACCCGTGTTAGTGCCATTTCTGTACTATGACCAGTGCGAAAGCCAGACTGGAATTTCTCAAATAAATTGTAATGCGTAAGGTGTGACAAGCTGACTGGTGACTACTTTTTCTAGTATTTTAGAGAGAAATGGTAAATTTGAAATAGGCCTATAGTTATTTAGTATGTGTGGGTCTAGGTCTGACTTTTTAAGTAAAGGTTCACATTCACAAAGGTAAACATTCGCCATTATACTATCATGGAAATGACTTCACACATTTTGACTTGTTGTTGGTTGTCAGCAGATTGTGATATAGAGGGTCCATGGCTTAGCAACCAGTGGTCAGTTTTTAAATAAATAAATAACTACATAAATAGCTGGCTTGTTCTCTGTGGGTGTGTGTGCTCCAGGAGGTTGTGTGCAGTGATCGAGATGCTGTGCACCTGCACTTCAGTGTGTGATCTGTTTTGATTGCTTCATTAGTTCGCAGTTGTGGCACTGCACCCACAGAAGCATATAAGGGGGAGTCAGACAAGAGGAGAAAGTAAAAGCTGGAACAAAGATAGAGGGCGAGAAAGAAAAAAGGTGAAGACAATTTGGTCAGCCAGTACGCTGGAATGGAGGCAAGTGGTCAAGGCCCTGTGGAGGAATGCACGATCGACGTTTGAGGGGTGGATTGATCCCCGCTAATAAACTGAGAGTTAGCAGGGATTGACTGAAGTCTCCCTAGGGATTCAGAAGGCACCAATGTTTCGATGTGGGGAAGACATGAGAAGGTTGCATGAAGAGTCATGGCAGAGGTAGTTGTGGCTAAAGCTGTAGATGGAAAGGAACCAAAGTTGCTGATGTCTCTGCCGACTGTAGGACCTGAAACAAGGTGAGATGGGGAGACAATGAAGGAAGATGTGCTGGGTTGAAGGAGAGAAGGATTTAAAGAATGGGGGTAAAACAGGTGAGAGGCAGGACTGCGATGGGAAGGAGGATGAATCCTGTTGCAGAGGAAAGAGAGTTGCAACACAGATGCCTCACGTCAAGGAATTTTATAAAGGAATCCTGACTTTGTATTTACCTCTGGTTTTAAACTATTTATAAATTGGATTATTTATTTATTTATTATGGGAAGAGCACTGCAGTATTGATACTGTTTCTTTAACTTTGTTAAATAAAAGCACCTTCACTTGAACATCCATTCATTGCTGATTATTTGCGTCCTCACTTCATGAGGCCCATCCTTGGTTACATTATCGACTGTGTGTGTTCAAGAGGACACCAATATGATTTTGGGATAGTGGAGCTAACCTTCTCCATCACAGAGGTAGCCTCTAGGAACAGAAAATGGCAGCACCCACAAAACCTAAAATGGCTGTGCAGTAATAACAAAAATGTATATAAAAATAACATGTATAAAATTAAGCCAAAAGAAGTACAATATTGTATTTCACATCTCTGCATCTTTGCATGCAAAAACAACTTCTGGAATAACCGAAAGTTCATCTGTGAAGTTATGAGTCTTCATGCTGAATCTAGACTTTGTTTTTTGTTATATGAATGAGCTAACTGATTAGCAGTATTGTATGACATCTTGGAGAATTGGTTTTGCAGTGACATCTCATGATTTTAGAGGCATTAGATCAGCATTAGAAAATATGGGGTGAACCAGCTTTCTAAAATGACACAATAGTTTGTAAGTTGCTTTTGTGACTATTTCCTAACAAAACTGACTTAATCTATTGAAAGGTAAATCCTGGTCAAACTTTCAAATTTTTATGTTAATAATGATAATCTAAACCAGTGGTTCCCAATCTTTTTTACGGCCTGCTCCCCTAGAAAATGTTTGATTTATGTTCGCATCCCCTATAAAAGTAATATCACATTTTAAGAAGAAGAAGTAAAACAATTAAACAAATTAAATTAGCTTTATAAACCTCAGTACTCTTGTAAATGTGTCCCCTATGAAACTTAGACACTTGATTGATGATCTGGGTTTGGGGTATCCTGCAAAGCATCAAGTGCTGTAAGGAAATGACACACTACCAATGATCGATGGGTTTGGGGAATTACAGACCCTCATGAAGGTACACTGCTAAGCAATGTAACGCAGTCAATGAGCTTTGTCCCCACGATAAGACCTGCAATGCAGGTAAAAATTGATAAGCTGCACAATTACAATGACTGCATGCACTACTGCCAGGACCGCCAGCAGGAGAGATGGGCTGAGTGTAAGCAGCAGGATAGTTCAACCCCCTTTGCCCCCTTGGAAATAATGTCAATCAAAATACAAACTCATTGATGTTTCAATATTAGGGCTTGCACAAAAATCAATACTAGACCTCTTCCCCCTCTATGGATCTTTGCAAAGTCCAAATTCCATTGTTTCAAAAAACATTCACCTTTACAAACACCCTGCTCATATCAAGGAACCCGTGAAAACGAGTATTCACATGTGACAATTACTTGCGTAATGCTTGATTCTTTTCATATCATAGAGCAGTAGCACTAACTAATTAATGACCTATGAATGAAGGCACCAATTGCACCACAAAAAAGTCAGACAATGCACCTTGTTCGATTTTGTTCAGTTGTGACATAGCCTTCCTCTTTGTTGCACCCCGTGAAATGCCAGATTGGGAACCCCTTGTCTAAACTAATGATGCACATATCAGCATATTTAACAGTGTAGCTGCATATCAAATTGTGTCTTTTTTGTCATCCTTTGAATCAAGTGAATAGTCATACAAGTTTTAGTTATAAAAAAACAAATTTTAGTTAAATAAATATTAAAAAATACTTATTTTCTGTAATAGAACTCTAGAAAGAAATGGTAAAGCTGAAAATTATTTATCTCTGTTTTATTTTCAGAAATGTTATTAAAAAAATAACTTTCAGGGCCTCCTTTTAATTTTCAATTCAATCACTCTCCAAGTGGAGTTTGTACTTACTCACCAAGTGTCTATGAGATTTTACCCAGTAATTTAGTTTTCTCCCACATTCCAAAAAATGCATGTAAGTTAGGTTAACTGGTGACATTTTTATGTTATTATCTCACTCCCATTTTGCTATTCTTTTTGGATAAGGGCATTGCTATTTTGAGTGTTTTTAGATGGCTGCAGCCATGTTGTTGTTAGCATCTTGTAGAAGTTTTGTACTTCTTGCAAATTATAATTATCATTCAGTATATAATATAATATAATATAATATAATATAATATAATATAATATAATATAATATAATATAATGAACTATAGTTTTTACTACACCTTAATAAAATAAATTACAATCTTTAATGTCCATGCATCAGCCTTTTAACCTGTTAGTTCTATTCTGGGTTACGGATACGTCTAAGGCAGTGTTTCTCTAACTCAGTCCTGGGGCCTCATGTATAAACGGTGTGTACACACAGAAATATTGCATAAGAACTTTCCCACGTTCAAATCGCGATGTATAAAACCTACACTTGGCATTAAGCCATGCACTTTTCCACAGTACCTCATACCTTGTCGTACGCAAGTTCTCCGCTCGGTTTTGCAGACTGGCGGCACCCAGCGTCAAAGCAATGCTACTGTTCCTGCATGGTTACACCTTATTTTCCTGACTTGGCTTTATAAATACACTGAAACTAACCGCATATTGTTTATTAGTGTAATGCATCTGATTGTAATTAACTTGTAACAATATAATGGTCCAGGGAATAGCTATAGTATTCCAAATACCATAACTGCTTTAGCGTTGTTACTCTCGCTGCACCTTCTTCTTCTTCTTCTTCTTTCAGCTGCTCCCATTAGGAGTTGCCACAGCGGATCATCTTTTTTCATATTACTCTCACTGCACCACTCGGAGTATTTATATCACTGTATCTGAGTATGAATCACAGCAGCAGCTGATTGGAAAGAGAATTATCGGTATACAGCTTCAAGCACACGCTGTCTCAGCCACGGCAAAACGTTTCAAAGCCTTTCCTGACCTCGCAGTTCAGAAACAGTTTCATCCCAAGAACTTTAAAAGCACTTAATCAATTGCTCCTTGTAGAACTGTTTGTACTTATAAGTACAATCACCCCACTGTAAACTTGCACTACAGTTATAATATCGCACAACCTGAGTCACTTTATAAAGTGCGTATTTACATATGATGACGATATAATTTTTAAGATGAAATGCAGCAAAATATGTTTATTATATTATACAGATAAAACTAACTTCATTTAAATAATCTATATTCTTCACTGGGACTGTTGTGAAGGATAGAATAATTAAACATCTACTATGAAGATATTTCAATGTTCCTTAAACGTTTTGAAGAATCGGCGCTCTAAGCTTACAGATGGCTTAACGTCTGATTGTGTGGCGATCGGTTACTTGGAGAAAGAAAAGCAAGGACTGCAGTGGCGGCTATGTCAATATATATTGAATATAAAACAGAAAGAGAAAATAACAACACAGCTAAAAACGCAGCGACAAATTTCGGCAAAAGTTAAATGCTTGTGCCATGAGCACGAGGCGGCTATGCAGTGTCCGCAACGGACGTGGCCATCCACCGTGCATAAGCTACCTTATTGACATTGATTCTTCCTCTGCCCAGTGCCACCACAAGCCTAGAGCCGCCCCTGAGTACTGCTGCAATAAATTATTTCATCGAAGGTCGCACACAATCACTGCGCCGTGAAATCCATGTTTAATAACGTGCTTTAACTCCTATCATCATGAAAATGACATCACGTATACATCTCAGTATTTTAGTTATTCAGAGAGCTGTAATATCACAAATGTAATGCATTCTGTGTCCAGTTGGAGAAAGAGAGCCTGTTTAAGAAGCAAGTAGTGATTCACACACATAGAGCACATAGAAGATCAAATACAAAACAAAGCATTTAATGTGCTACTTTAATTACGATGTGATTTGAGAAACTGGTTAATTAAACGATTTTAGGATGAAGTTTATGATGTTCTACTTTAATGACAAAATAAACTACATGATTAAAGTGGAAATGTTGAGATTGAAGTTGACATTTCGTGCTTTTTCCCCACCGTGTGGCTTTTTTTTTTCTCTGTACCCTAATAAGCTTTCATCTGACACTCAGATAGTGGGCTACCACTCGCCTTTTCACGGCGTCTTTGATATGTGACATCTTTTTTATTTCCGACACTGTAAGATTTTGTGAACGTGAGCTTTCAAGTTTCTCCAACACGCTATATCACTCGATCAACTTCCTTTTGTTGATTATACCAGTTTATTTGAACAAATAGTATGTTTTTCCTTTGCCTCCACTTGGTATTCGCTGAAATTCTTATATTTTTCCCTGTGCTTTTCCCATTGTCTTTTCACAGAAAGCTGATCTTAAGGTCGATTTATATTCATTTGCATATTTAAAGAGGCGTAGTTCTGGGAGTAGTTGGGGGGTTGCATAAAGCGCGTGCACGAGCGTTACTATTCACACTGATTGGGATTTATGTAGCGGAAGAACGTGGAAATTGGAGTACGCACAGATTCCTGCATCTGGATTTTTCTGTGCGCAAGCACATTTCGGCTTTTGTGCTTATGCCATGTTATAGTGCGAGTTCTACACACGGCGTTATACATGAGGCCCCAGGAGACCCACTGTGGCTGCAGGTTTTTGTTCCAATCAGATTTATAATCAGTGACAACAACTGATAACACTGATCTAATTAAATCAGATGGAATTTTTTTCTGTTATTCTACATTCAGAAAAGCAGAGCAGTATTATTTTTTACATTTATAAGACATTTAGAAATTTTCTGCTTTTGCTATAAATTTAAATACTTAACTTTCTTTTGTTGATTTCATTATATTTTGCCCTTTCTCTATGCAGTTTGCCCCCTTTGTTGTATTTTATTAATGACAATTAAAAATGAGCAGAGCAGACACCCAGGCAAACAACACTGAATAATTAAAGGCTGTAACTACTTTAGCATCACTAATTAGTAAATAATAAATTAATTAAACAATTAGGACACCTGGAAAAGCAGAATGAAAGTCAAGATGAATATATTGTTAAAAAGAAAAAAAATACATTATTCCCATATAACTGCTTGGTACATTCTAATATCTTATATATAAACGTCTACAAATGGAAGTGTGTGTGCCTGTTCAGCCCAAAAGTGAGAGATGGAGTCGGGGTAAGGGCTCCGCATCTGAGGAAACTGAAAACTCACTTTGCCGCTAATAACACAAAAGAGGCCAGCACATCGGCAAATCGAAACCTCAGAAGAAAGAGAAAGTCGCTTAGACGTTAACATCGGCAAAACGGTATCCCTTTTACTTTTCCTCCTGCTGCTAATACACAAGCGAGGCGAGCATGTCGGCAAAACAAATCCTCTTAGGAGAGAGATGCCCAGAGTAGTTCCTTTCAATTACCTGAAATCTCTACATTTCAGTTTTTTTTCTGACGACTTCAATAGTTTCTAGGACCCCAGGCTTTATATAGCACGGGTTTACATGGCTAGTATATATATATATTTTTTTTTTAACCAAACTTAGCTTTCTAATCTCTATATTGTTTCCAAAACACAGAATCTGGCAAATAGCAGTTCACTTAATTAGCCTACGAATTCAATTAAAAACAGCAACTAGTTTGAAGAAAAACTGCAGCTATAGTAGGTCCCCAGGACAGAGTTTGGGAAACACTGGTCTAAGGAAATGAACCTAATTACAATGTAATAATCTTGTAGTTATTAAGTATGTACTGTATGTACTCTCTATATTAATTTATACATCCACCCATATTCTGGGCTGCTTTGTTCCCATTTACAAAGTAATTGGGGTAGCTCATCCCGGCATCATTAGGCAAAAAGGTTGAAAACAGCACTAGACAATGGGTGAGTCCTGCACAGGCTATGCTATTCCTGCAAAATATATACTGTATACTGTAATGATATTCTAATAACAAAGGGTTAATATTGTGCACATTAATAGTACATTATACATGAATCCAAAAATGTGCCTACGAGAATATAGTTAAACAGAAGTAACAGTTAAAGGTTGACCTTTTCCCTTTTTTCCTTGTATTTTTTACTGATAGTTTCTGATGTCTACTTCTGAGAAAGGCTGTGCTGTTCATTCAGTTGTGTAATATTTTTTAAAGTGTTCTCTTTTTCATGCATTTGATGGCTGTGCAATTGAATATATATCAATAATCAATTTACAAAACAATAATAATTGCTTTGGAAGTATATATTTTGCAAAAGTGCTTAATGGCCACAGTCTATGAAGAAGTAAAGGTCATATAAGGATCAGCCATCAGGACCAGTCATGGTGTGATGGATATGCAATGCTTATATATTGTTTCCTAAAAGAAGCTTAAATCTGTCTAGTGCTGTTAGAAAGGCCAATTTCTTATCACTGTCTAGGATTCGTCTGTATAAAAAGAAAGCATTTAATCTGTCCCTGTCAGAATCTGTAGGTAATCCACAGAGAATAGCAATACTATACAAAACATGCCATGAATGTTTTGCAGACACTGTCAGCTAGATACTCCAGGGCACCACACAAACCGTTTCAATCCCAGAATCTCATTTTTAGGATATTTCTCTCTGAGGCCATCTAAATGGAGCATGGCAATTACATTTTATTTACCACACAGGTAGAATCACAGAGCGTCACAGATGGTTTCAGTCACAGTACTTTAAAATATACCCATTGTGTCCTTCGAATTATTGATATGGTTTTCCTAAATCTTCATAGGAATTCACACAATCAATCAACAGGACAATTTTGATATAAATATTGCTTAAAAGCAGGAGTATCAGGTATTTCAGAATACATCATGGATAACCAAATTCAAGTCTAACAGTAGCATCTATAGGGCATTAGAAATAATCAGGAGACAAATGTCTTGAACATTTCCTAATCAATATCTCTACCTGCATCTGTGACTGTTGAAAGGCAGAGTTGGGGTTTTTAAGATTTAGGTCAGACATTCCTGCTTGTAAATGTTATTGCTAAAATGGGTGTGACTTTATGACTGTGGGACACAATTTGCATTTTCCCTGTTTCTTTAAATCTGCTTGGGGTAATAGTTCTCACAATTGGTGAGACTGGGTGAGACTTTCAAATTATGTACCAGTTTTTAAATAATATTAACAATTTTAAAGTACAATAAGAGTATAGTATCCTATGAAAAAAATGAACATTATAATTAAAATTCTGCCCTGCTAGATACAGTACAAGGAGGAACTCTTAAACTGGAAAACTTTTAACAGAATGTTTCAAAAGAACTTTTAAAAATCAAACTACAACATAAAACTACTATCACAGGAGGCTGGGGTCCTTACCCAGCCGGGACACCTGGAAGGACCGGGAGGTGGCATATATGTCCATCGGGAGAGGAGCAAGGAGGTTCCAGCCCGCTGGGATCTGTGGCCACCACCAGGGGTCACCCCAAGCCTCATGGAGCCCTGGAAACATTTATTTCCACCACACCCAGGAAGATGGAGGAAGATCCTTCCAGGGACGCTGTAGTGCTTCTGGATGCAAGGGCAGCACTTCTGCCACACCAGGAAGTGCTGCCGGAAGGATGTCATCAGGCACCTGGATCACATCCGGGTGGAAATAAAAGTGGCTGCCTCTCTACAATCAGGAAGCTAGAGTCGAGAGTGGGAGCAGGACAAAGCTCCCGTGTGGAGAGGAAAGGCGGCCACGGACATTAAGAGAGAGGCCCATGAAGAGGGTGATTGGTGCTGGGAACACTGAATGTTGTGTGAGACTGTAATTTGTGCTTAATAAACATGTCTTTTTTGGATAAAGATGTGGTCTCAGTCTGGTGGTGTCCGGGCATGTCTCACACTACTCTGTGGTGTACAAAGTAAAACTAAAATTAACAGATAAACTTTGGGTTAAGCCTTCAAGTCTGAACAAGAAGTTGTTTAATAGATCCACATAAGAAAAAGTACATCCTACCGGTAGCAGGAAATAAGCTACTCTGTGCTCACAAGAGAAAAAGATTGAATAATTAACATTTTGAGGCAGCAGTTGCAGCAAATGTGCAGCCAAAATGTGTTAAAGAGTATAGAAGGCTAAAGAACCTGAAAGAGTCGGGCTGCAATTTCACAGTTATGCCAGGTGACATACAGTATGAATGAATGTGGAGATTAACCGAGAATGGGGGTGTTGGGTGACAATGGGAAAAATCTGATTGTTTTTGCAAGATGTGCAATTGAGATATGCAAGGACACAGTTGGAGAAAGCAAAGGGCATCAATCTTGAAGTTTAAAACAAAAGTCAGCAAACATCTATAATTGAACTAAAAGAAAGGCAGGCAAAGAGTTTATATAGTATGATATCGAAAAGGAAAAACAAAAGGCAAAAGAAATGTAAGGAAAATATATGAAAGAAATGTGATGACAGAAATTAAGAACCTTTTTTGGAACAATTTGTTTTTGTTGTGGTATGACTTCCCTCCAGAGCGTGTAGGCTGTCAGCTTCTCAATTATGGAAAGAGGTATTATTAGTCAGATTTAAATTGTACAAGGCTGGCCTAAGTTCACTTCAAACAAATTACCTTATTTCCCTTTTCATTGGGATGAATTCAGAAGAAAGGTAAAGACTTCTTCACACCTCTGTGTTTGATTAACCTGTACATTAATAATACTGTATATTCTTCACTTTGATTACAGTCTCCATTTCACTCTAGCAGCTGCCCGTTACTCCACAGAAAGCTTAAAACAGTCCGATCTCTCCGACAACTCTGACTACAGTCTTATATGGACTACATGAACTATATGCTGCCATCTAGTAGGCTTAAGACAAATAACTAGCCTTGAACCTAGTTAGGGTTCAGTTTCATATTTTGTGTGTATTTTGTCTAATTTTATGTCAGATATTTCTATTATATGTGTTTTTCCATTTGTATGTTGGAAAAGGGGAAGGGACTTAGTTATGTCCCTTGTGCTTTGTGGGTGGTCCCACAAGGTAGAGGGCCACCTGTCCATCACTGCCATTAATGGCCCTCCATCCTGTTTAAGGGAGGGCCTCCCATAGTTCCTTGTGGCTCATTGAATGCACTTGGAGTGGAGAATGTATTAGTGAGTTTATGTGCTATAGGTTTGCTTTGTGTTTGCTGTAATTTCAACCCTGTGCTCTGCTTTGGACTACATCTCTTGGATTCTGTTTTTAATACCATGCTTATTGATATTTTTGAACCTCTCCTCTGTTTTTTGACCACGATTTTTGGAATTTGTATTGGAACTTTGTTTACTGTGTACTGCCATTTCAGGTATCTCCTTGTTCTCCTCTGAGCTTTACTGCTTGCACAGCCTTTGGGTAAAAATAAACCTTTTATTTTATCGAGATTTGTCTTGGCCCTTTTTGTTTCTAGTTGGGTCTATTTTGACTGTGTTCCCCCCTACTAGTGGCTAACCATGGAATTGATTTTGCAATTCTGCTCTTTGAATTCAGGCAACTTCATGACACTGTCTTTCTTGATACTGTCCTTGAATGGGCAATATAGGTTTAGTTCTCTGCTTCTGACACCATATGCTACCATAAACATGTTTTTACTTTTTACTTTTTTGTTTAGGAACCATAATTTTAAATTGGGTACTTACACTGTAGCATCACTGGAGAACCTGAACATATTCCTTATTCAACACATCTTCATGCTGATACTCTCAGTTATTTACTCGGGGCTGAAACTTTCTGCCAGGAGAAGATGTGATCAGATGGCTTGCCATGGGACTGTTAGTTCAATTAGGATAATCCTCTTTGCCTTCTAAGACCATATGGCCACATCAGGCCTCAAGACTGTCTGAAAGGCTTATGGAAAAATAATTTCCTACCCATGTCCACCCTTAGCTCCCATTATTTTTCCATCTGCAGAAGGCTTTTTTTTTTGGTTTTCTTGGGAGGGTGGTGGCTTTTTATTTTCCATGAAGAACTGGATGTATGAGACAGGTATCCAGTGAGTCTGTAGCATTTTCCTTCTCTCCTACTCTAAGATGTCCACCGGTGCTCTGAGGACCTGATCATGCCACTATCAGCATCTTCCCTGGGTTAATGCAGCTGTGTACCAATGTGCCTCTCTCTCCACATAACTTGCACAGTGGGTCCTCCCACAGTATGCAAGTTTGCTGGTATTGGAAGGGTGTCATATACAGATCGGAAAAGGAAAGAAAGCAGGAAAGAGTCAATTTACCTCTCTTTTTGACCTTTAAAGAAAGAAATCTGAAGGTTCCCAGTCCATCTACAAGACTTATTGCCTCCTGGTTGTGTTCAACTTTCTTCGCTGACACACAGATTAGCATTGTGGCTTTTTTTCTCTCTTTTCCCTATGCTGTTTAATCAAAGCTTTTAGATTTGTCTGGCAGGCTGGAGTACCTCTCACTATAGTATATTCTATGTAACACTCAAATTATCATTAAATACATTTGTTTAAACTTATACTTTGTTATAACCAGATGTTTTTTTATTTCACAAGTATGGTTTGTGTGTTGCATATGTCAATACTGATTTTAATTGTACCACTGAAATGGCAGAAGACCAACTCTGTAAAATCAAATAATATAAGATGTGTGTAGATATTTCCGAACACTCAAAAAGAGGTCATGTCTTGAATCCCAAGTTACAAACTTTTTCCCACTTGAGCCCAAGGTGGGAGAAAGTGATGTCAGCTCTGTTTGGTATGACACTCCAATGCAAATCAGTGCTTAATGCTGACAGGCATCTGGATGGCCTGCACTTTGTGTGACACTTTGATAGACAGGCATGCTGGAAAGCATCTATTATCAATATGTAACTGTCTACAAAAGGGTTATTCCCCAGGAGGCATTTCCTTAAACTCCTTTTGAAATTTACAGATTCGATAACATGGATTTGCTTTTCACTAAAGCTTTAAATGCTTCTTATTATTTGATATTCACCTCATTTGAAGTTTAAAATCAAAACATGCAAATATGAAGAAAGGATAGAAAGGTTATTCAGAAGGTTTGTAAATGTATAATGCAAATGCACAATTTAAAAAAAAAAATCAAATATTAAATGAATATAAAAATGTGTCTAGGTTAGGGGGTGGAATTGCCAGGGATCCAATTATACAATACTACAATATTACATTTAACAAATAAAACTGGTCTGCTGCAGTTTTCCAACCTGCATGTACAATACATTCCCAAACATAATGATGACTTGCATGTGCAACATGTAATGTTGGCATAACTGCACTAGAACATGAGAGATTCAATGCTAAAGAATTTCTGGCTTTGAAGAGTGTTTAATTTTGTGTCTAAGAGCTAGCTTTTGCCCTTGTATGTAGTGAAGGATAAAGAAGAATTTTTGCATAATGATCTTGCTAAATGACACTTAAGATTCTCTTACCGATTACTGAAAGAAAGACTTTTAATAGCTCAGCCACTCACAAAAATCTTTGTTTCACAGAACTCTGCCTCTCCTACCGAACGAACATGATCCCTGTGAGGCATCAGCGCAATTGTTCTCCTATGTTGTCCTCTTTCTTAGCCTTTTGGTCTCTGGTGCTGATTGAAAATGACTAATAGAAATTGCAGACTGACAGCTTTCATTTGCAGTCAGCTCGAGTTTTCTGAGACACTTGGATCCTGAGGTCTAACTTTGTAAAAGTATATGTGAAAAGAAAAAAAGAAGAAGCAGAAATAAGAATAAAACTAAAAAGAATAGTTTTCTTATTACACAGCTTCAATTCTATCATATGAGACTGAGACGGAAGAAGGCTTACCTTTTGATGGTGTCAGTTTTGGTTGTCTAGGAGAAAACAACACGCCTTGTATTGGTCATATTTATCCAGTTTTTCAGATTTTTTAGGTATTATTATTGATGTTTTAATTCTTTTAGAGACCTATTATTTATAATGCCTATTAATATTGTGATTAATATTATCATTTCTGCCAAATAGAGAACACACATTTTGAAAAAAGAACACAGAAAATGCACTGAATTATATAACAAACACAGAAAATTCAGAAAAAGTCATCTTGATTTTGCCAGATGACTAAGTAATTCAAACATTTTTTGATGTTACATAACCATTTTTTTTGTTCCTATGATAAAGCATTTGACCATTTTAGGTATTTAGGAATTTATTCCTACACAGTAAAACCACATTTGTACACCATACTTTTGGCAAAAAAAATGTATAATTTGGCACACGTTGAGTCATAATGAACACAATAAATACACCAAATAGTGATATTCTAAAGAAGACACGAAAGGAGAATGTCGAAGTTATACTAGTAAATGTCTTAAAAAAGGAGAAGACTGAACATAACTAGAATTTCATATTACATACCACCCAGACATCCACAATCCTGAACTGTTCAAAACAGATTTGAGAACGGATGGACATAATTGTGATACATTGTCCTATACAGACCTTGAACAAGCTTTGCCTTATGAATTTAAGGGTATAGGAGAGAAGGTGCAAAGCCTTTATTATATATATTTGGGTTTTTCAGCAGATTATAATTGCCCTTGATGAAATGTAAAAAGATTTTAAAAAGTGCACAGGACTGTAGGTAGCTGGTGTCTCTACCTGCATAAACAGAGAGAAACTGAGCATCCTTAGATGTAATGTTTGTGCACTGAAATCATTTTGCAGTAATTAATCCATTCACAGATAGATAGAAGTTACTGATTTAAAAGGCATTGTCATGCATGCGCGCTTAGGAGACAGTCGGCAAAACCCACAGTGAGTAGACGGTCGAAAGACGGAGGGCTACAAAAGGGTACTAACCTTTCTCTCTCTTTTTCCACAGAAGCAAAGCAGAAAAATAAACCACCGTATTGCAGAGCCAAAATGGCAGACTTGTCTTTCTGTCCTTTCTTGATGACGTCACGAACAAGTCGGAGCCAAGACGTCACTTCCCCATTTCATTTCCTGTAGCCATTTTGTTTTTCTGTATAAATACCCCACTATTTGCACTATGATTTTGTCAAATGCTTGGATGAACCCTTATGCTTCAGCTTTATTTTGACCTGTCCGCTGGACATTATATGGGGCAGTTCCCCAAAACTTTATTTGACTGGCTGTTGAATTTTCTTTCAATTACACCATATATATATATGCAATATATACAATGTTCCACTCCCATTAGTATATGGCATTTGATATTTTGAAATATCAATATTGTAATTTCAGGTCTAAAGTAATGGCCTGTCTATGAAGGGACTGTGGGAGGAAACCAGAGCACCTGGAGGAAACCTACGCAGACACGGGGAGAGGTTTCCTTGTTTGTTTTATAAATCATCTTAGTTTAAAAAAGTATATGGATACTAGTTTGTGTTCTTTTTGGTCTCCCTTTTGGGACAGAGATGAAAGAATAAGTAAATAATTTCAACAAAATGGTTATTACTTGTTTCAAATTTATGACATTTATAATGACCAAATATGACAACAGTTAACAATCTGACCCTGCACGAACATCATTAAAATAGAAACAGTGAAAAAAAAATTGAACAGTTAAAAGATGGGGGTAGACAATTGGGCAAGTAAAATCTCTAATTGGACATCAGATGGAAAACTAAAGTACATCTTCTGATCAATGAGGGATCAATGCATTTAAGAGTAAATTAGAATGAATTTATAGACATCAGTCCTGGAGCTAAACATGCTACAGGGAAAGATTCACATTTGTGTGTGTATTTACTGTATATTATGCTAGTGATAGTAAAACTAGCTTTTAGAATAAAAGTGATAAAAACTTTACAATGGACACATTTGTAAAGTTTTGATAA
The DNA here is from genome assembly GCF_016835505.1 of Polypterus senegalus. Classification (NCBI taxonomy): domain Eukaryota; kingdom Metazoa; phylum Chordata; class Cladistia; order Polypteriformes; family Polypteridae; genus Polypterus; species Polypterus senegalus. The sequence goes on from NC_053160.1 coordinate 96,579,778, forward strand.
TGTTATAAAGAATATAAATAAAGTATTCATCCATTCATGTTTGGTCCTGTGTTTCTTTTCTTAGAATCACTGTTGCTGATTGTGTGAGCATTGAGGAAGATATAAACCATCTCATAACACAATTTACAGTTTTCAGTTAATCTTTAATGCATATTTTTTGGGATGGACGAGGAAACAGAGATGCCCATGTGGATACTGGTAGAGCAAGCTAACCCCATATACAGTAAACAGACAGGGGTTTGAGCATATTCTCTGCAACTGTAAGATCAGAATACACTGGCATTATAGCAAATTCTTTTAATGCACTTTGATAATGTTTCTATGTTGTTTATATGAAGTACCAGTCACACTTTATAACTACAAGTTTAAAGATTGCAAACTAATATTTGACTATACCAGCATACCTTGGATCTTTCTACTGCTGCTAAGATATAGTGTATCTACATCTGATAAGCAGTTGTATGTAACTGAATCCTCATTCCCAACTTTATTTCATAAACTGTGTTTAGTCTATAAATTGAACAAAAAAAGTGGTATTGGCAGTTTAATGCTGTCATCAGCTGAGAGGAAAGCACAATGTTGTGGTGCCAGCTGGGTCACCCCTTTTACTGAAATAATAAATTTAAGTAAAATAAGAAGTGCACAGTGGTGTAAAATGGAACAAAAGTTGGCTTCTGCTCTACATTATACTGATAAGGCTCTGAAGAGCGTTCAGACTTCAGATTGGAGCTCCATTCAGAAGGTTGCTCACTCCCCAGATAGGATGCCTCATTCTGGAAGGGTTCTGCTCTTATAGTCCTTGTACCGAAGGGGTGGAGTCAGTTGCCGGCATTGGAGATTTTCTTGAAGCTGTGGGTGGAAAAGGTAGAGTAAAGATAGTAACTTTGCCCCCTTGTGTCTCTGAGTGGTAGTACTTACCTCTGACAAGCCTGGAAGAAGACCCTCTGATGTGCATGTGTAACAATGCACAGTGTCATAAGTATTATATATTAACCTATATTATATATATATATTATATTTTGTTTATTTATTTAAATAAAAGATAGTGTTCAACAGAGGGCATGTGTGATACCAAAAGACAACAATTAAAGTTAATTTATATTTAGCAAGCATTTCTAGATATGTTTATTGGGGGCCTCTTTCTTACAACTAAAGGTTAATGAACAGTTTGGCTCAACAATCAAGAGTTCCTTAAAGGCCTACTCTTTCACTCTGTTACTGTCCTTATCTCTGAAGTTGTCTCTTCAGTAGAGTCTTTGCCTCGTTCACGACTGATAATGATCTATCCATTGCAGAGGTGTGCGGGATCTAGGGCTGACCAACCCCACGCGGGGCCAGTTATGTCAAATGCTGTTACTAGTATGCGTGGACTGTATAAAGTTGAGTGCAAATTTCATAAAAATAATGTTAACATACATTTTCTCATTACAATATTCATCTAAATTTCTGCAAGATATCATGCGGACTTTATCAGAATATAACTGGAGAATACAACTTGACAAATCCGCTTGAACGGGACACGTGGACCTCAAAAGTGGGGCCCCCTTTGGTACGGGGCCTGGGGCGGTTGTCCCACTTGCCCCCCCAAGTGCTACTCTTGAACGATTGTGTTGATGCCTTTTCAACTTCCTTCAGGGGGAAGAGTGATTACAAAAAGCATTTCCATTTAAGTTCTCTTGCACCTTTTTAGGTGGAGATAAAAACTGAAAGACGTCTGGTGCACCTTCAGTGGAACAAACTGTAAGGCATCCTGAGTTCCTTACATTTTTATATGTGAAACATATGGTTTAGAGTAGTTGGTGTTGAGGATACCCAGCACTAGGACTCTATTCAGGTCCAATCAAGATCTGTTCAGAGCTGCATATGATTTCAATGTCTGTGTAAGTTTACCCTTGGATACTCTAGCCTTCCTCCCACATTCCAAAGGCACAGGAGTTATATTTATTGTTTTTTCCAAACTGGCACAGGTAGAGCGAGTTTGTCCATAATTTACCTTATGAAGAATTGGTGCTTTGTTCACAGGTGGCACCTACCATGTGCTTGATGCTCATGGGATATGTTCTAGCGTCCCATGATCTTAAACTTGAATTCAGATGATTGAGTGAATTGATTAGTGGACACATGCTTATTCATAATTTATTAGGAACACTGTGGGGAAGTGTTTGGTGATGCACATCTGCTGAATTCCATCTTCCATAAGAGGTTTGCATGTTCTCCTCATATAAGTGTGGATTTGAATAACAAATATAAATTAACCCAGTATAACTGACAATGAGTGTGAAGAGTATGTTGAGTTATGGACTGCCAGCTCCATGCAGGATTGGCCACTGCTGTCTTAGTAATGGTGTCAGACTTGCCTTGTTCTTTCTGTGACTCTAGGCTAAGTGAATTTTAATATAGATTTATCACAAAATGAGTCACAGGTATAACTGTGTGTATAATTTAAATGTATTTATATTTATTATACAGCTATAAATGGTAAACACAATCTTGGTAAATATACATAAAAATGTTTACTACTGAGATTAATGGCCCAGCAATGACAAAAGTAAGGCTAAACAAAAAATGTTCAGCATCCATTGCATTAAGGTTTAAATTATCATGTTAATAATCTAGATAGGTAAGACAAGTAGGGCACACAACTGAAATCACTTTATGTGAAATTGAAAGACATGTGCCAGAGGCATTTCAAGTGAGAAATAAAGAATCAGGGAGGGGGAACTCACGACAGTGCACAAACTGGGCAGGGCATAACCATGTAGAGTAAGTGGCTGCGGGGCTCTCCTACTCTATAACTTTCCTACAGATCAGAAGATCAGGCATCAGTGGAGGGAAGGTATTTAAGTTAGTGAGCAGATTCTTCACCAACCCTACTTTCATTTAAACTGTGGCATGCTGATGATTCAGGCAGACTTGCTGAGAAAAACATCAGTTCTAAAAGCAAGGTAAGAGTTACATGGTTTTGATTTTTCTGTTTAGCCAGGCAGCTGTTAAAGTATGTGTTTGTAGATACATTCCAATGCATATTATTATTCTGAGGAGATACTACTAACGTGCATGGCTAAAATAAGTTGTAAATAGATAGCAAAGCACAGTTTTCCCATGAAATTCTTGCTCATGCTTGTGATTAGGAGGACTTATTATTATTTCAGTGACAGGCTGTCAGTGGTAGATATGCTTTTTATTCCTCGAGACAGGATTCTCTGGTTGTAAATCTGTGATTGGCTTATGCTTTGGTCTTGCTGTTTCAGAGAAAAACCTGACTAAGCAGGAGAATGGAGAGCAGTTTGTCATTCATTAAAAAAAAGAAAATCAGAACAACTATAGCAATAAAACACAGACAGCTACTTATGATGAATACTACTTAGAGTGAAATATGTTTAAGTACCACTGTGCATGGATTTTACAGAGCAAATCAGTTACCATAAGGACATAAAGAAGTGAGGTGACTAAATCACAGAGAATCAGGTAATAAGATTTGAAAGCAAAGAGCTCTTTTTGGCTGTCGGTTAAAGATAAGTTGATCAAGTTGTGATTGTATCTGTACTTATCATTAAGAATTTTACAGCTTTATTCTGAATAACCCTCAACCAGTAGCTTTGACATAGTTTTTTATAATAGATAAAATGTTATTTAAATATCCTTAATAAATTATTTAACTAAATCTCATCCTGTAACAGGCTAAATGAGATTTCCTTGCTGTCCTCTTACCATAACTCATGTCATTATTGTAGAAAGTGTAAGGTTTAAACATAAAATTAATGAAACAAAGATGCAAACTGCAGTTATTTACATGGGCAATAAAAAGTCAGTTTTTATTAATAATCAGGCACTGCTGAGCAATCATTACAGGAGATGAGTTAGGATAAATTATGTATAATATTCTGTGTACAATTAAGTAATATTTTCTGACTTTGAACTGCAACAGAATTAGTGAAAGCTTAATTAACACTTGGCTAGGAAGAAAAAAGGAAATTTGCTGCATAATGCTTGGCTCCAACTAAAAGTAGGTTGACTTTCTGGATTCAAGCATTTGCATTTACCAAGTGGCAGCTTTCCAAATGGTTGGGGGGTGGTGGGGGTGCTATTAGGCTCATTAAACAGCATTCAAGCTTTTAAATGTTGCCATTGGTAAACAGCAAATAGTAATGGAGCAGTTCTACATGGGCATTTATTCAGTCCCAATCTGTCTTGTAAGCAGGAAAAGCCAGCGGCAGCACAGGCAGGACAGCAGGATCACAGAAGGGGTATCCGCGTTCCACTTTTCCAACAGGTGGGAGGTCATAAGACAGGGGTCACACTAGGACATTGAGATTTTTTTTAGAAACACTTGGAGAAAGAAAAGTCTACTCATTATAATTACTTTGTCATCATTTATCTCTATATATAATTCTCTATTTAAATAGATATCTCTGTATTTTTATATGCATACATGTATTTATATATACAATTTATATGCACAAATGCATATACACATTCATGAAACATCTGAAGCCTTTTAGAATCTAAACTGAATGAACACTGTAAATAAATGATTCCTGTATTACCAGAGTGAATAATATACTGAAACGCAGTCAGCTTAGGGAAAGGTAAATGATGATTCATATTTATAATTTCAAAGAAGAAATTAATGACAAATCTAAATGAAAGAAAAAAGCAAATTTTTCACTTCAGAATGAAATATATGAAAACAAAAGTGGCATTGGGATGGGTGCAATGAGTTTGGACAAATCAAAAAAACGAAACTGTTAAGTGAAACCGTAGGAAATATTTATTTTCTTTATCTTGTATCACAATGAACTAAAACACACAATTATCTGCTGTTACTCTCTGTTGAATTAGTTGTCCCGCCATTATCTGTAGAGACTTTATATTTGTGTCCACATGGGTTGTTTGACAAGCCATATAACAGCAGGGTAACTGGCGACTCTAAATTTGCCTGGTTTAAGAAGGTAAAGTAAACATCGAAAATGCTTAGCTATAAGCAGAAACTGTAGGAGCTACTTAAGTACTGGAAATCATGAGCCACACATTCGTCTTCTTGATGGTATTCCTTGGTGGCATTTCAGATCATATATATTGTTAGAAACTGTTATGCATCTTCAGCAGGTACCTCAGGGTTACACCTAAACCTATATGCTTTGTCTGAGCAGGGCAACGATGGCCAAGTTATCCCTTGCTTGCAAACCAGTTCCGATTATGAACACTTGTTAGCCACAACCATCTTGAGCCTTTTTCAGCAGTTATGGTTATCTCCCCTGTGGCTTTGTTCAGGGATTTAGGTTCCAAACCGATCTTCTATAATAGAGCACTCATGTTGCCACAGTAGCTGACTTCGATGGGGAATAAGATTAGATGCCATCCTTTGACTAGGGCTTCATTGATCAATGTGATTAATTCTAATTTTTTGACATGCTTTGTAGAGAGAAACAGTGCTTTTGTAAGACTATATTGAACCGTAAGTTAAATGTGTGTGTTTTTACACATGGCTATAAAAAACAAATTATACAAATAAATAGTATATCTACTTCTAAAAAATTTACCTGTTGGAAAACTTAATACAGATATCAAAAAAAGTGCCTGCCAAGTTAAACATGTTCTCCAGGTTGATCTGGGATGGATGTTTCATCTACAGCAGTGTCCTTGATGCTACCAGAAGAGATTCCATTCTTAAAAGTCATTGTGCCAGAGAGGTTCTTCAAAACAATGCCATGCAGGAACCATTTTTGGTTTCAGAAATAGTCTTTATTTATTTACATATGTAACCGACTCCATACAGTATAAGTAACCATGAAGAGCTGGTAAGACTTTTGAAATTGATTTTTTAGAAAGACTCTTCCTGTATACAACAGCACAGGTTAAATCCAAGTTTTCTTAATCTGCTAATCTGGTAGCCTGTCATATATTAAAGATATACGCTTTTCTTTTACATATTAAGAAGTTTTTCAAAGGACAGAGAACCAATTTCAAATGCAGAGAACCCTTTCTTGAGTGGAATGGTGCTTTAACAAGCAATGGTTCTACGAGGAACCAAACAACCAAATAAGGAACCATAAATGCCATTAAAGAATCAGTATTTTTAAGAATGTGTGGCATCCCACAACCCAGTAATGCAATATGTAGCTTTATGAAATAATGGGTGGATTATTAATATAAAATTCAAGCTTTAATCAAATAATTAAAAATCATTTATGTATATGGAAACTGAAACAATTAAGTCCAGCAGTGGGCTGGACTTCCATATAAAGGTAGTTCTTGGATTGTGCCACATGCTGCTCGGCTCCGCTCGGCTCCAGCATCACAACTACCTGGACTGAAAAAACTGCAGTCAGAAACTTGATTGAAGGTTGCACTGTTACACTATAAGTAACATAGTTAAGAGTAAAACATACAATGCTAAAATGTATGTGAATTAAACTTAGAAGTAGAAACTCCTCACCAAATGTTAATAAAGCTGTGTAAAGGTGCGTTACTGATTCAGTCTAGTTTGTGGTTGGTATTACAGTTACTTTAGTGGGACTATTTAACAAATGTCAAAAAACTGCAGAGATGCAGATAGAAATTATTACCTGCCTTATTTGTCCACTGCTACCCGACTTGTTAAACATTTACAGTGACCAAACTTTTTTTATGGTTTGCACAATGCTGTCGATAATTTTAAGAATGTAAATGTAACTTCTGTCCCTGCACATCTGACAGATTCAAAAATGTTTAGAGGGCACAGAGTGGATGGAAATGTCTGAATGTGTAAATGTGAGCTAGATTGCGTGGTGTCTTGCCCAGGACTGGATACCCCCTTTCTCCTTATGTTAAAAAAAAAAGCAATCAACAAAACTGTGAATATTTTTTTCCAGCCTATTCTTATACTGAATTTTTCAAACAGCATTCCCTTGCATTCATTAATACATAGAAAAATGATTACCTGAATATTTACAGGACAGATAACAATCTAAGAAAGCTCTCTTCTACTATATCTACACATTTTCCTGTACTGCAGGAAATTCTTCAGTTGCTTTAGCAAAAAAAGCAAATATTTCCACAGTTAAAGGGAATGTCTATTGCAGTTCACATACACACTTCACAAAATATAGACTTCTGTCTAACAGTCTGTATCAAATAAAACTGCGTACGGTTTATGCCTTAAATACTTAGTGAAATCTCATTGTTTCTTTGCTGAACCAATATAATTTTTGCCCCATTCCGAGTAAATGTCACTCATGAAAGACTAACAAGGTGCTGCGGTTTAAATTAACCTTTAGATTACCTGTGGCATTCAATAGAATGGAATAAATGAATGATAAGCATGATTTTCAATGCACAGCAAATTCAGGATACATGCAAATTACATTCAGCTCTGTGACAGCGTAGTTTTTCAACTTGAGATGGTTTTTACTTTGTGCCAGGACCAACCCAACCCCACAATCCTGGAATTGATGGTGTAGATTATTTCAATTAGGAGTGATGCTTTTACATATATTCAGTCATTTTTTAAATGGTGAAAAGCTTAACGTTTCTTATAATATTGCATTTTTTGCTTGTTATCTTTGCACAAGTGTGTTTTTTTTTTGCCGACCATGTTTCATTCTGCCTTGCGTTCCAACATTGGTTTTGAAAACAGACTCCAGTTATCCTTTTCCCTCGAAAAGAAAGTTGAATGAACCCAAATGTTTTCATCATCTATATATGACTGCCTAAGTTGATTGTTAATGAACCTACTCAGTATCTTAGGTAGCTTACAGTCTTCTTCTTTCAGCTGCTCCCCTGTCCTCTACATCTTGCTCTTTCACTCCTACCACCTGCATGTCCTCTTTCACCATATCCATAAACCTCCTCTTAGTCCTTGTGATTTTCCTCTTGTCTGGTACCTCCATCTCTAGCATCCTTCTCCCAATGTACCCAGCTTCAAGTATGCAATTGAAATGCACATTTTATTAAAAACTGCCTTCTGAGCCATCCAGCCATTACAAAATAAAGCTAATTAGAGGATGGCAAGAGCCAAAACATATTCCTTCAACATTGGGCATAAAGCAGAAAAAAAATCTCTAGGGATATTTGGTTTTCAGAAATATCTTTAAAGTTGTTTCATTACATGCAGCACTCTAATTTCAATATTTAACAAATGCTGTAATTATTACTTTATACGACACCTTCGCACAGTAATAATATCGGGTATAATGACTTGTCCAGATTCAGACACTAAGCCATCAATGGATAGCAAAAGCACTTGTTGTAACTTAAGCTATTTGCTAAACAAATACAGTCCAAGTGGGTTTGTTTCCACACGAGGATGCTTTAATAAAAATGATCATTGTATTAACCATTAATTTCAGAGCTGGTTTGCAATTGGTTCACATGTATGTTTAATTATGCATGTCATTGTAAGGACAGTAATGGAACTTATATAGCCTAGCATAATTCTGTAAATGTTTCATCTTTCTTTAATTCACATAAGCCTTGTTGTTCAATCGCTGATAATAATGCCCTCTAGAACTTAGCTAGGCTCATTCCTAGATGCAGTTAAACATTGAATGTAATTATAATAAACAAGCAAACTGGCCTTCAATGGATTTATAAATGCAAAAACTATAAAATCCCAAAGTACAGTTTAAAAGGACAGAAAAATGACCTCCTGTGTTTACGGTAATTATCTATTCATTACAAGCAAGGGAATGAGGGTGTAAATTGAATACTTCACTACATCAAATGCAAGAAAGAAATATTTCAATGCTTACCAATGAATGCTGAAGAAACTACCTTAAGGTTACTTATTCTTTTTGTGCTGTTTTTTAAACTCTTTCTGGAATTTTAAGGCTGCTTTTGTAGCATAAGACATCCCCTTCAGACAGTTTATTTGATGTTTCTCTACCACCTTATTCCTAATTGGACACAGTCAATAAGTGCTTACACTTTTTCTTTGGTCCAAAGTAATTATTACTCAGTTCTTTTGAATAATGAGAATAATGTACAAAACAAAACAAGCCCAAACAACTTGATAAAATAAAAAGAAAACAATAAATAAAAAAGGCGGGCCAAGTCGGAGTGCACATATTTGTGTGCCTCAGGTAAGACTTTTACTCAAAAAATATTACAGCACAAGTTGAACAAAATCAATGATATCATTGCTGCCTGGCTGAGACATTACAAGGTAGGCATGGACAACACACATGATTCAAAGTTTCACTGTTAGCCTAGAACAGTGGTGGGCAATGTCGGTCCTGGAGAGCCGCAGTGGCTGTAGGTTTTTGTTCCAGTCCAGTTTCTTAATGAGAAGTCAATTATTGCTTAAGTGACATTTGGAGGCTTCATTTTAGTGGTCTCACTTGTTAAGGTTCTCCACCCTTAATTCAGTCAGTCATTTTCTATCCTGCTATATTCTAACACAGAGTCATGGGGGTCTGCTGGAGTCAGCCAGCACAGGGTGCAAGGCAGGAACAAATTCTGGGCAGGGCGCCAGCCCATCACAGGGCACACACACACACACAGGTGACAATATTGGATCGCCAATACACCTAATCTGCACGTCTTTGGATGGTGGGAGGAAACCGGAGCACCTGGAGGAAACCCACACAGACATGGGGAGAACATGCACGCTCCACGCAGGGAGGACCCAGGAAGCGAACCCAGGTCTCCTTACCTGCTCCACTGTGCTGCCCTCCACCCTTAATTGCTTATTTCAATCTTAAACTGTTACATTCAGTGTTTTAATGGTTCCTTAGTGGCAATAAGATGTAAATGACAAAGCAACCCGCAGTTCTCCAGCTAGCTTTTTTTTCCATTTACATCTGTGTTTGTGTTCATCATGTACTGTTTGATTTAATAAAGCACTTAATAGAAAAATGTGACAGACTGAAAATGATCTGTTTTAGGCTTTAAATCATTTGAATGATATCCTTGGAAAGGAAAAAAATCTGCAATGTAAGAGCCTTACATTGCGCAGACTAACAAGCCATAAAATTAAATAAGGCCTGAAATTGGCAAGGATTGGTTTATAATTAAGCAGTTGGGTTTGGATGAAAACCTGAAGCCACTGCTGCTCTCCAAGACCGACATTGCCCACCCCTGGCCTAGAAGGTTTAAAATTGTTACTACCATTTAGTCATGTCAGTCAGTCATTTTCCAACCCGCTATATCCTAACACAGGGTTGCAGAGGTCTGCTGGAGCCAATCCCAGCCAGCACAGGGCGCAAGGCAGGAACAAATCCCAGGCGGGGTGCCAGCCCACCACAGGACACACACACCAAGGATAATTTAGGATCGCCAATGCACCTAACCTGCATGTCTTTGGACTGTGGGAGGAAACCCACGCAGACACGTGGAAGACATGCAAACTCCACGCAGGGAGGACCCAGGAAGCGAACACAGGTCTCCTAACTGCAAGGCAGCAGCGCTACCCACTGCGCCACCATCATTTATTCTAAAGCTAATAGTTACATATTTATAGATCTACTAGACATTAAGCACATTACAATAATGGGTGCTAGAACAGTAGTGCATAAACATTAGTAGGAACAGTCTATATTAAATGGCAAGGACCTTGACCTCATTCTGTTTCTTGTCTTAATTTTTTTTGTCAAAAATATTTTTGCAAGAAGCCTAAAGTAAAATAATAATAAAAATAAAATAGAAATGTATGACAATACAGTAAGTATAATTAATATTGCCTTAGTGTAAACCTTTGTAACAATCTGTAATACACAATATCTGAAGAAGATATTTAGGAAAAATTTTCTATTTTTTTACCTCATGACATTTTTCTATAAAATTTCATCATAGACAGCATTTCTTGTAAATATTTTGTCTGATTTTGGCAAGAGTTTGCCTTGTTCAGGATCATGTACAACCTTGACAACAACATCTGGATAACTTCTAACTCTTGATAATGCAACATATAACTGACCATGGCTGAATACTGGTTCTGGCAAGTAAATGCCAACTTTTTGTAAGGTTTGCTCTTCTGAGTCTCTCTTTTAGCGTTTTTCTTTTACTTCAATCGATCTATTTGCTTGTATTTTTCTTTGTCTTTCAGCCTTTCTTTTGTTGATGTTTACTTGTTGAGCTGACCGTTCTTCCAGGAGATGTTACTTATATAGGATTTGATTGTCTGTGTCTTTTGTCCTACTTGACGTGTCCTTTTTTTTTTTGGGTGGCATGTTGTTAGTAGATATGTCTGTAATATTTTCTCTTACAGTAATGCTGGATTGTATGTGGCTGTAACATGCGTCAGTGTATTGTGTGCCTTTAAATTTCTCTCTCAGTAATACTGGTTTGTATTTCCGTAATATGACTTTAATTTTCTGTGTCCCCAGCAACTGATGTAATGTGTGGCGTGCAGTTGATAATCGTGACTGTGTCGTCTCCCCAGCAAGTACTGTGCAGTTCCCCAGCAAGTATTTTAATCTGTGCTGGCGTGTAGCTGATTATTGTATGTGTGGCATCTCCCCAGCAACGGATTTTATGTGCGCGGCCCCGACTACCTAATCAGCACTCTCCCTGCAATTATGTCTTTTATATACTTATCATGCGCTGCCGCAGCAAGGCCATTCACTGTGTGCCCAGCTTTCAGTGTGTGTGCTTTATTTGCTTATTATGCGCTGCCGCAGATAGGCCATTCACTGTGTTCCCAGCTTCGAGTGTGTGTGCGACCAAGGTGCCGTGCGCATGGGCGGGGCATGGTGCGATGGGTGCCGGCCCCTGCACATGCGCACTTCACCAGAAGACACACACACGGACACCTGGATGCACACAGGGCTTTTATTAAAGAGGATGAATATTTCTAGTAAAAGTTTTAAATAATCAGAGTTAAAACATTGCATCTTAACAGGGAAGCTTTCTCAACTACAGTCAAGGGAATGATGAAAAATGAAAAGCACACCCAATTTTAAAGTTGTCTCCTAAGACCGGAATGATATTCTGTGAACTGTCTGTAGAAAGTTAATTAAAAATTTGTAGTGAGCAGCGGTGAAATTCGCTGCTACAAAGGACTTCCTCTTAAAATACCTGCCCCCAGTTAATCCAGTCTGTACTGGATTGGGTTCAACTGAAAGTGGAAGCAAAGCGAATTGAAAAAGAAACTGAACAAAGGACTGCTGTTATCAATTCAAGAGCTTAGTAGAACAAGCTTAATGATTAATTTGTAATGAGTGCGGTGATGGAGTAGACAAGAAATGCTCACAGATTCATACACTGTAGCTGCTTGGTTTCACGAATTTGAGAAGTGCTCCATCCTGCTATGATGTCTTTCTCCTTTTTTTGAGTATTGCCTCACTATATGGCATGACAGTAGAAAACAGAGTTTAGATAAACATTGAAGAATATGGATATATAACATATTAAAGCACTCTGACATGACATGTTTTCATTTTCAGTTAGACAGAGATGTTAACTTCCTTTAGTCATTTGTTTAAATGTGCAGTCAGAAGGTGAGTGGTGTGCCTTGTCCGTGGTTCTACTGGTACCATTAGGCAAATTTGTTGATTTGGGTGTTATGAGTACCGAAACCTCCTTGTAATCAACTCTTTTAATGGCAGTTCTTTTCACCTGCTGATAGAGAGTGACACACTGTTTATTTCGACTGTACATTTTGTATATTATATTTTTATAAACGTAGTTGCCAGCTCTTTAAACCTTACATCGACTCTGACACTGTTGTAGTAACTGAACAACCGAAAGCAGACATAGTACCTGCGACAATATATTGTTCAGTTTTACCATTAGACCATTGATGATTTCAAATACAAATGTAAAATCTGATTTTAAAGAAGGTTTTTTTCCCCTTGCAGCAAGTTATTTTTATTTTTAACACATGCTAATGTGCTCTCCGTACATGTAATACAGATGTATATGCTGTGGCAATTGGCCAGGTAAGGGCCCCGCCCAGAATGCCTTCATTATAGAAGGACCGGCTGAGGGAGCATACACAGGACTTTATCTCCCCTGGATTGCTAGATGGCAACCCACTGTGTTGCAGTGGTGCCTCTGATTTCCACAGGGCATCAAGGGACTGGGAGTTTATAAACTCAGCCCTGTTTGGTTCCATGTGTGCTGCCAGCAGGTGCTGCGGGGACTGCAGAGCCTTACTTTATTGAGCTGTTTCCACCTCACTCAGAAGTGCTTCCAGACCAAGTTAACGGACCACCTGAAATACTCTCAGGTGCAACATAAAAGAACCCTGCTGCCTTCATTTAGGGAGCCAGAGTCAGAATGAAGGAGGACAAAGCTTGCCAGGAGGTGTAGAGGAGAACAGAGAGAGATAAAGACAGAAAAGAAGGCCAAGGAGTGTTCATGTGCTGCTTGTGCTTTGGACTGTGATTGTTGTGAGGGAACTGTTCTTCTCTGTATGTGTTTAACACAATAAAATCTTTTTGTTCATTTTATACTGGTGTCTGAGCCTGTCTGTGTTGGGTTTGGGGAGCTGGAGCACCCCCTACAGTCCACTGTGTTTAACAGGAGTCTTTTTGGGAGAGTTTTTGGCTGTAGGCACTCTATCATAGAAGCTTGCTGTCTGTCAGACCAGGTTAACAGGAGCATTATTGCTCTTTGCTATTAAAATCACCACCTCTACTTTGAGCACTTCTTTCACGAGGAGTCGAATTTGTTTAGAAATGTGACACTCAGTGAGTTGTCTAATTGTTTCCACCCAATTTTAAGCAAAATTCACTCATGGTTGTTCATAGTAATACATGCTCCAAACACTATTTTTGTCCTGTAATTTTTTAATTAGGTTATACAGTTCAGAATAAAGGGGAATTGATGCCTATCCCAACAGCACTGGACTTTACAGAGGACATGCTGTTGATTCAGAAAACATTCACGCCACTTCATTTTCTGCACACTTTATTGTAATTTATATTTAAATTAACAAATTTGAAAACATTCAGTAACCATTATGATAAAATCAAAACATGTTTTCAGAAAAGTTTGCAAATTAATTAAAAATCAAAAACTAAAATTTCTCATTCATATAAGTATTCAGATCCTTTATCGTGGCTCACCAAATTGTAATTAGATGCATCTTGTTTGATTTAATGCTCCTTTAGATGTGACTAGAACTTGATTGGAGTCCACCTATGGAAAATTAAATTGACTGGGCATAGATAAGAAAGGCACAAACCTGGGCATTTAAGGTACCACAATTCACATGTGAGGACAAAAACCAAGCCCTGAAATCAAAGGAACTCTTTGTAGACCTTCATAATAAAACTGTGGTGAGGTATAGATCAAGGTAACACTATAAAATCATTTCTAAAACCCTGAGTGTGGCCAGGAGCACAGTGACTTCAATATTTGTGAAATGGAGGAAGTTTGGAATCAGCAGGACTCTTCCTAGAGTTGGCCCTGGGCAAATTGAGCAGCCGGGTGCGAAGGACCTTATTCAGGGAGGTGACCAAGAACCCAATGGTTAATCTAAGAGAGCTTAAAAGTCCTCTGATGAGATGAGAGAACCTGTCAGAAGGTCCATTCCCTCAATTAAACACTTACAGTGGAGTGGCCAAACAGAAGCCATCCATGAGTAAAAGGCATATGATAGCACTCAAAGGACTCTAAGAGCATAAGGAAAAAGGTCTAATGAGATAAAAGCAGTTTCGGCAGAACTGCAAGCACCATGTCAGATGAAGACCAGGCACCGATCATACCCTGCCTAATACCATTCTTATGATTAATCATAAGGTGGCAACCCAATGTTACGGGGAGCTTCTCAGTGGTAGAAATAGGGAGACTGTTAAAATTAATGGAAGGATGAGTGCAAACAAGTACATAGAGACCCTGGAAGAAAACCTTCTCCAGAATATACGCAACCTCACAGTAGGATGACAGTTCACCTTTCAGAGCAACAATGAACTGAAGCATACAGCCAAGACAATGCTGGAGTGGCTTCAGGACAGTCTTTGACCAAAGTCCCATAGAACTCTCTGTAGAGAGACCTGAAGATTGAAATTTACAGACCCTTCCCATTTAATCTATCAGAGCTTGAAAGGATCTGCCAGGAGGAATGGGATCAACTGCCGAAATCCAGGTGTGCAACACTTGTACAGACTTATCCAAGCAGACCTAAACCTGTAATTGTTACCAAAAGGGCTTCTAAAAAGTGCTGAACTAGTCCTCTGAAAACTTCTACAAATGAGATATTTCAGTTTTTTTAATAAATTTGCAAACGTTTCTGAAAATATTTTAACCTTATCTTGTGTTATTGTATAGATTGATGGGCAAAAATAGCAATTATATACCTTTCAAATTAAATCTGCAACAAAATAAAGTGTGCAGAAAGTGCACTTTCTGAATCTACTGTATGTCTTTTAAATTTTTACCTTTTTGATGTTTTCTCAGAGGTTACACACTCTGCAGTTAGCGCTTTATTCCCCAGCACTCCAGCATTTCCAGTATGAGTAATACACAAGTTTGTAGGTTCTCCCTTTTTCTGTAGGTTTTACCTTCTCACATTCAACGTTGCGTGTGTCAGATTCTTAGGTGAATCCAGGTGGGACTAATTTGAATGAGTAATCGTGTCATAAACCTCAGATGGACCGAAACCCCATCTAGAGTTGGTTTCAATCTTGCCCCTCTAAAACAATATCAAATGAGTTCAATAAAAGGAAGACATCAGACATCAAGTGGTGTTTTAATTTAATAATATGATCAACTAGTTTGTTTTTTGTGCTGTAATCTGCATTATTAAATGTGAAAATAATAAAAAAAAAGATTTCAAAGCTTTTGCAGTTATTTTGATGAGTTCAGCAGAATGTATCTTATTATTTTTTTGCTTTTGTGTTAAGTATGCATTTCTCCATCTGCCAGTTACAGTTAAAGTTTTGATTTATTGCAGAGTTTTCCTTTGTGCCTATATTCTTGTGCTAGCTGATCAAGTAAAGCATTAATACAAGAAAACTTCCAGCATTAATTTAATCTTTGCTGATTATATGAATATTATATGTAGAATATTATGATATAAATCATTAAATTGGAGTATTTCTGCTCACATTATGCTTATCCCCTAAAACATGCTAGTACTGATCATTTTTCCATAGATTTTTGTAACTTTTTAAACAGTGAACATTGAAAAAATTTATAGTTTGCTGCCTATTCCAGTGTGTTGTCCTATTTGTTTCATATATACTGACCTAAAGGATTATTAGGAACACCATACTAATACGGTGTTTGACCCCCTTTCGCCTTCAGAACTGCCTTAATTCTACGTGGCATTGATTCAACAAGGTGCTGAAAGCATTCTCTAGAAATGTTGGCCCATATTGATAGGATAGCATCTTGCAGTTGATAGAGATTTGTGGGATGCACATCCAGGGCACGAAGCTCCCGTTCCACCACATCCCAAAGATGCTCTATTGGGTTGAGATCTGGTGACTGTGGGGGCCATTTTAGTACAGTGAACTCATTGTCATGTTAAAGAAACCAATTTGAAATGATTCAAGCTTTGTGACATGGTGCATTATCCTGCTGGAAGTAGCCATCAGAGGATGGGTATATGGTGGTCATGAAGAGATGGACATGGTCAGAAACAATGCTCAGGTAGCCCGTGGCATTTAAACGATGCCCAATTGGCACTAAGGGGCCTAAAGTGTGCCAAGAAAACATTCCCCACACCATTACACCACAGTGGTAACAAGGCATGATGGATCCATGTTCTCATTCTGTTTACGCCAAATTCTGACTCTACCATTTGAATGTCTCAACAGAAATCGAGACTCATCAGACCAGGCAACATTTTTCCAGTCTTCAACTGTCCAATTTTGGTGAGCTTGTGCAAATTGTAGCCTCTTTTTCCTATTTGTAGTGGAGATGAGTGGTACCCGGCGGGGTCTTCTGCTGTTGTAGCCCATCCGCCTCAAGGTTGTGCGTGTTATGGCTTCACAAATGTTTTGCTGCATACCTCGGGTTGTAACGAGTGGTTATTTCAGTCAAAGTTGCTCTTCTATCAGCTTGAATCAGTCGGCCCATTCTCCTCTGACCTCTAGCATCAACAAGGCATTTTCGCCCACAGGACTGCTGCATACTGGATGTTTTTCCCTTTTCACACCATTCTTTGTAAACCCTAGAAATGGTTGTGCATGAAAATCCCAGTAACTGAGCAGATTGTGAAATACTCAGACCGGCCCGTCTGGCACCAACAACCATGCCACGCTCAAAATTGCTTAAATCACCTTTCTTTCTCATTCTGACATTCAGTTTGGAGTTCAGGAGATTGTCTTGACCAGGACCACACCCCTAAATGCATTGAAGCAACTGCCATGTGATTGGTTGATTAGATAATTGCATTAATGAGAAATTGAACAGGTGTTCCTAATAATGCTTTAGGTGAGTGTATATACGCTGTCACAAAACGAGTCAAAGACAGAAAAAGGTTTGGGGCAGCCACCCATGTAATTTGGTATCCTGGCTGCAACTTCGTTTCTTTCAAATACCAGCACTGAAGTGCTTACAACAGAGTCCAAAACAAGACTGACACAGAAGGGAAAAGGGAAGGCTTTTAAAGGGGGAGACAGGAAGTGAGGTCATAAGGGTCGGGCACGTGTTCATTGTTCATTGGTTTAGTCCCGGATGTGACATCAGGGGCCGGAGCTGGCAAGGTCTGTCTCCATTGGCTCGGTCCCAGAAGTGACGTCCAGAGAGACAGGTGGAACCTCCCGGGTTAGGTCTACAGGGAAGTGAGAAAGAGAGTTAGTGCGCTCTGCCACATCCCGGCATGGCTCAGAACTGCCTTCACTCGAGCCCTTTAGCTGCCTCCCATGCGCGCGTGTGTGACAAGGCCCCCCCCTCAGCCCAGACCCGTCGGGTCGGGCGACCTTAACCGAGAGGTCGTAAACCCGAGAGAGCATCGGCGTTGGCATGGAGAGCACCCGGCGATGAACGGCGAAAACTTGTACGGCTGCAGGTCAAGAAACCACCGGGTGACCCGCGGATTCGACTCCTTGTGCAGGGCCATCCACTGTAGAGGTGCATGGTCCGTGACAAGGGTGAACTCACGGCCCAACAGGTAGTACCTCAGCTGAGTGATCGCCCATTTAATCGCCAGAGCCTCCCTCTCCACCGCCGCATACCTGGTCTCCCGGTCCAACAGTTTCCGGCTCAGGAACATGACGGGTGTTCACACCATCGACACTTTGGCTCAGCACGGCTCCCAGGCCTGTGTCCGGCGTCCGTCTGGAGGATGAAAGGCAAAGAAAAGTTAGGTGCCATCAAAATAGGTGCGGACGTAAGGGCCTTCTTCAAGTCACCAAATGCAGCGTCTGTTTTGCAGTCCATACCACAATGTTCGGGCCCTCTTCTTTGTTAAATCAGTCAAGGCGCGCTTTCTCAAAACCGGGTACAAACCGGCGGTAGTACCCGCTAACCCGAAAGGCTTGGACCTGCCGCTTGGTTCATGGACGGGCCATTTCAGAATGGCATCAATTTTGGAGCACTGTGGCCTTACGGTACCCGACCCACCAGGTAGCCTAAATATTTGGCCTCGCTTAATCCAAAGAAACATTTCTTGGGATTAATCCGAGCCCGCCTCACCAAGTGTCCGTAATACCGCTTGGACATGCTGTAGGTGTTCCTTCCATGTGCTGGAATAGATGACCACGCCATCTAGGTAGGCAGCACTGTATGAGTTATGAGGCGAAGCACTTTGTCCACCAGACGCTGAAAGGTTGCTGGAGCCCCGTAACCCAAATGGAAGGACACGATACTGCCAGTGTCCGCTAGGGGTACTAAACGCGTTTTTCCTTCGGAGTCCGTTAAAGGAACCTGCCAGTACCCTTTGTCATGTCAAGTGTGGTCAGGTATTGAGCCTGTCCAAGCCTCTCGAGGAGGTCGCCCACGCGTGGCATTGGATAGGCATCAAATTGGGAGACTTGGTTAAGCCGGAAGTCATTGCAGAACCTCCAACTCCGCCAGGCTTACCGACGAGCACAATGGGGCTGGACCAGGGACTATAACTCTCCTCAATTACACCTAGTTCCAGCATGCGCTTGATCTCAAGTTCCACTTCAGCCTTTTTGCCTCGGGAAGGCGGCAGGCGTTCTCGGACAACAACCCCGGCTCTGTCACAATGTTGTGCTCAATCAGAGAGGTCCTTCCGGGTGTTCACTGACTACCTCTCGAACGGTCCGGATAACTGTTTCCAGCTCCTGCCGCTGCCTGGGTCTCAAGTCTGCGCCAAAGTTAAGGTCGTGTGTGTGAGCGAAGAGTGAGCGGGCTGGCCGGAGGAGGGATCAGGGTCCCTGTCCTTCCACGGTTTCAGCAGGTTCACATGATATACCGCTCCTTTGGCCGACGATTGGGTTGACTCACCAAATAGTCGACCAGTCCCTTCCTCTCCTTAACTTCAGAGGGGCCCTGCCAGTGGGCAAGCAACTTAGAGTGGGAGGTAGGCACTAGGACCATGACCCGATCTCCGGGTGGAACTCCCGAAGAGACGTGCAGCGGTTGTAGTAGCGAACCTGTGCTGCTTGAGCCTCCTCCATGTGACTTTTAAGGACAGGCGAATCTTTCCAAATCTATCGCAGAACTGCGCGATATACTCCAGTATGTTAGTGGTGGGAAGAGCCTCTTCTTCCCAGCCTTCTTTCAAAATATCCAATATGCCCCGAGGTTGTCGCCCATACAGTAGTTCAAAGGGGAGAACCCGTGGAGGCTTGTGGGACTTCCCGATAGGCAAAAAGGACGAGGGGGAGGAGCTGATCCCAGTTCCTTCCATCCTCGCTGACCACCTTACGTAGCATTTGCTTGAGAGTTTGATTAAACCTCTCTACTAATCCGTCGGTTTGAGGATGATACACGAGGTTTTAAATGCTTTATTTTCAGTAATCTGGCAGTCTCCTTGAACGTCTCCGAGGTGAAGGGGGTCCCCTGGTCTGTCAAGACTTCTTTGGGGATCCCCACGCGCGCGAATACCCCTAGTAATTCCCGTGCGATGGCTTTAGAGGTAGCTGAGCGCAACGGAACAGCTTCGGGGTATCGTGTAGCATAATCCACGAGGACTAAAATGTACTTGTGTCCTCGGCTGAGGGCTCTAGAGGTCCCACCAGGTCGACCCGATTCTGTGGAAGGGAACGCCAATCAAGGGAATAGGAACAAGAGGAGCACGGTCCCTCCTAGGAATCTGTCGCAGTTGACACTCCGGGCAGGAAGCGCAAAGCGCGAACCTCCTCATTAATTCCTGGCCAGTAAAACCGGAGCTTGATCCGCTCCAGAGTTTTTTCGGTGCCCAGGTGGCCACCTAGGAGGTGGGCGTGTGCTAGCTCGCAGACCTGCCGCCGGAAGGTACGCGGCACTAGCAGCAGCCTCGCCTCCTGCCCGTCATGCATTGCTACACGGTAAAGGAGGTCATTATCTAACACAAAGTAGGGGCCCTGTGGCATCGACTGACTAGTGCGCTGGCCATTGACAAGGACCACTGCATTTTTTACAAACTTCAGGGAGTCGTCATTCCATTGCTCCCTTTGAAAGAAGCCGGCGTCTTTTAAATTGAAACCGCAACACGGAGAGAGGGTCAGCGCCGACCTCAATGGGCGTGGTTTCCTCCCGCTCCGCCGCGGCGTTGGTGGATGACGTGTCAGCCTGCGACGCCCGGAGTTGCCACGCCAGCCAGGACGGCTGCTTCACCTCTCTCTGCCGGCTGATTACACGGCGTGGAGGCAGCTTGAGACGGTTCATCTCCGTCCATAACGAGGCCCAACTTAACCCCGGAGTGGTATGTGTCTCGCCGCTTTTAATGTCAGACCAGTCCCGCCTAGTATCACCGGGTGCGGAGGATCAGGAAGGATTGCCACGGTTACTTTCTGGACTGATCCTCCGTAGCTAATGACACAGCGGCGGTGCTGTACCAGCGGGTTTCCCGTGGACACAGGTTATACTGGTCTTGAATTTTAGCCATTGTCGCGGTAGCACAAAGCGGCGGGCAACAATGGAAATGTTGCTGCGGAATCGAGCAGAGCGGAAGTTTTAAACCCGTTAACGATCACCACGCCTGTATGCGGGACCGCCAACGGGTTTGTCAGAGCACACCAAGCCCTCCTCCCCCTCCACCTGCATTCCTCCTCGCCTCCAAGCGGTTTGCGTGCCAGGCGCGGGACGCCGATGCAAGCTCCGGGTTATACAGGGAGGGGCTAGGTCTTGGGACATACCCCGGCTGAGTTTGGCAGAAGGACGGTTCCGCTCTCCCAGAGTGTGAGGCCGCCCTCTGTGTTTCCAGAAGCTCTATGAGCTCAGACATGTTCTTAAACTGCACGCCCCAGACCGGCTGGGTGAAGCCCTGGGGAAGTGCTTTCAGGAGCAGATAGCACGCTACCTGCTCAATGACCTGGTGGGGCTTGTTTTCCAAGGGCCGTAGCCACTGCCATACTTTTGCCCATAAGGACCAGGCTTGTTTACTGGTCGGCCTCTCAGGGTCCAACCTCCACTTCGTTATTTTACTCACCTGCCAGTCTGGGGCACCCCAAGGTGGTAAAAGGGGCTGTGGTTTCACTGGGGGGCAGGCACTCTCCCCCAAGAGAGCATACTGAGTCCCTCTTGTCTCCCCCCAGGGCAGCCCAATTCGGTGAGCCCCACCCGCACACTCCCTGGCCTCTCTAGACGGCCTAGTTCTGCGTGCTGGGAGCGGAGCCCGCACCGGGTCTCGCCGAACCACGGGGCACCCTCCCCGCCTGAATACTCGGCCCCGGTACGCTCCCACCTGGGTGTTTTGCAGGTCCTGTCCCCTTCTCTTCTGGGACTTCTCCATCCTGCCGGCTACGCCACTGTCACAAAACGAGTCAAAGACAGAAAAAGGTTTGGGGCAGCCACCCATGTAATTTGGTATCCTGGCTGCAACTTCGTTTTCTTTCAAATACCAGCACTGAAGTGCTTACAACAGAGTCCAAAACAAGACTGACACAGAAGGGAAAAGGGAAGGCTTTTAAAGGGGGAGACAGGAAGTGAGGTCATAAGGGTCGGGCACGTGTTCATTGTTCATTGGTTTAGTCCCGGATGTGACATCAGGGGGGGCGGAGCTGGCAAGGTCTGTCTCCATTGGCTCGGTCCCAGAAGTGACGTCCAGAGAGACAGGTGGAACCTCCCGGGTTAGGTCTACAGGGAAGTGAGAAAGAGAGTTAGTGCGCTCTGCCACATCCCGGCATGGCTCAGAACTGCCTTCACTCGAGCCCTTTAGCTGCCTCCCATGCGCGCGTGTGTGACAACGCATATACACTGTATATTAACTAGTTGAGACATTAGTGGGTAAACAATTACCCTTGACCAAATGAATACTTTAAAAACAAATATCTTTATATGTTCAAGCTAAGTACTTAGTTAACTTAGAATAAATGCACATTAAAATTATTCTTAGCAAGAGCTAAATATTCAAAAAGCAAATAATAAAAAACACTTCTCAAAGTTGTACCTACCAGAGGTTATTAAACTTTATAAAATGAAAGCATGCTTCTATTCTTTTTCTCTTTTGTCTAAGGCGTTTTAATTTTTCAGTATTGTCATTAAAGTAAAACTGTTATTTGTGGCTTAGTTTACCAACATACTTTGATTTCTCTTCCTGCATTGTGTTATGCTTTGTGCCTTCTGCTGCTTTAATGGACTGATTCTTAGCAGCTCCAAATTCAAATAAACAAGTTGAAAAAATATTTGGATGAATACTTTGGTTAACTCTTTCATGGCTGGCTCCCACTACTGCCATTTCATGCCCGTGCTTGAATAATCATCATGTAATGTTGTTTCCAAAATCACCTGAACCAGTCCACAATGGTTTAGCTTTACAGATACTTTCACATATACATTCAAGTATTTTTTACACATCCTTTTACACACTATCAATATGTTATGTAGACTTTATTTTATAAAGTACTAGGGGGCTCTGTCCCCTGCTCGCTTTGCTCTCCAACCCCTGGGCATGTGCTACGTGCTAGCTTCTTCGTGGATCTGACACTCACGTATGGGGAAGTGGATGTACAATTTAAAAAGATTGTTATTTTCATGGGAATTGTTACATATGCATAATAGAAGTAACTATTTTACATTACAGCGAGTAATTAACCATAGCAAAAAAGTAGGGGACTCTGCCAACTCCCATATTTGGTTAATCGGATATACAATTTTAAAAGCTTGTTTTTTTGTTTGGAATTGTTTCAATTTCATTATTTGCACTTTTACTTTAAAGCTTCAGTAAAAACAATATTTGGAATTACCTTATCTTTACGATCACATTTAATTTTGATTCTGTTTTTGGGCTTACATCATGACAACGCAACATATAACTGAGTGAATATCATTTCTTTTTCTCTAATAAATAATCAGACTTTTCCAAATGTTTGTCCTTGTGATTTGCTAATATACTACATTACCTTTCTTTTCGCCTGTTAAAATTTGCATCGCTTCTCCGTGATCATAAATATACACCTGACCAAACTGTGGCATCGTCAGAATTAAACTTGACATTGCTTTAATTGTTGAGGGACCACAGATTCTCATAACGTATGGTTCATTATTGTGTAAATCTATGTTTTGAGCATTGAATGATTCGAAGGCTAAAAGATTATTGTAGACTCATATATTTTGCCTGTAGTGTTTGTGGGTTCGGCGGTGGACTGGCACCCTACCCAGGGTTTGTTCCTGACTTGCGCCTTGTGCTTCTGGGATTGGCTCCAGCAGACCACTGTGACCCTGTATTCGGATATAGTGGGTTGTGAAATGACTGATTAACTGACTGTTTGTGGATTTCACTTTCTCCAAACATCAAATCTTTTAAATCTTGCGCTTATGCCTCCTCATTGTGTAGAAACACTATTTTTCCCTGGTGGCAACACGAAGTAGACGATCTACAAGTCTCTGACTTAAACTTCAAAGCCTTACAATATTTCCATACTTCTGACATATCACATATTTCCAAATATTCGTGGTCTAATTTGAAAATGGTTGTAAGTAGTGCGTGACTTGCAAGAATCACATGTTCCATGTCTCCGCAAGACTGTCCTGGGACAATCTCTTGGCATCAAGTCTCATCTCCTTTATCTCCCGGGTATTTTAAGCGTTTTCCAAGAAGATCACATCTCGTCTCCCTGGTCTCCCTTCCAAGATTTTTTTTTATAGATAATAAAACGTAATAAATTGAAAGAAAATTAAGTTTCATGTTGTATTAGAAGTATTTGTTACGTTATACGTTTTCATTCTGTTTGGCTTTGAAATTAACACGCAAATACTTTTTAAATTTACACTTTTACTGTAAAACTTCAGTAAAAATAATTTTTTGAATAAACTTTTCATCAACATCACATCAAATTTTGATTCTGTGTTTGGACTTACATTGTGATAATGCAACGTATAACTGCCCGTGAGTGAATATCATTTTTTTTCTCTCTAATAAATAAACCGACTTTTTCAAATGTTTGTCCCTGTGATTTGTTAATAGTCATAGCAAAAGTTATTGTAATGGGAAACTATAAACGTTTTAATACAAATGGCATATCAAGATCTCCTTTGGTATCTAATATTATTCGTGAAAGATTTACTACATTACCTTTTTTGTTGCTTGTTAAAATTTTACATGCTATTGCTGTGTAACCAATCGACAATTTTTGCGTTAATTCGTTTGACTTCATCGTTTCTCAGTGCTAGGATTGCCTGTGTACTCATTTCTACTATTGATAACCCTTTGGGATGAAATTCATCAGTAAGATTTGTTAATAAGTTTTCTTTTATTGGGAACTTAAAGTGATGAAAACGTAAAAATTTATAAGAGCTGAGAGCACATGAACTGTGTCTGACAAAAGCATTCACATGAATGAGAGGTGAGAGGACCATGGATGCGTTTAAAAAATGGTAGAATGGAAGGCAGGGCCTGAAAAAATCTCTTGGCAATAGTTTTGTCTCACAGGACTTAAAAAATCTCTTAGCAATAGTCTCGTCTCAAGATTTTCTTTTATAATAGAGAGATATGCTATGAAAAAAAAATTGACAAGGAAATGCAAAGAAAGACATTGCAGAATTTACAGAACATACAGTAAAAGGTGACACTCATCATTTTTATCAGAACTGATGTAGGGTGTCTTTGTCCTGGCATCCCTTTGCCAGTTAAATACATACTTAGGCATTTACATTTATATAAATAAGATTCTCAAGCCTCGTTAACCAAATTCAGACCTTATTATATTAGTAATGGGCACAAGTCCAGAACCAAGTTTGGATGAGGTTGCCAGATCCTTGCATGGCCTATTCACACTCACACATACAGACATACAGGCAGCATTTAGAATTGCAAAGTAACCTAATGTAAATAGATTTAGGTTGCGGGAAGAAAAGCAAAGAAGCAGGAGAAAAATACAGACACGTGAAGAATATACAAGTTTCATTAGAACATTACAAAAATCAGTGATGAGAACAGGAAATTTAGCCCAATAAGCTTGTCCATCCTGTTTAACTGAATTGTCCAAAATAATATCAAGTTGAATTCTGAAGGTCCTGAAGTCCTGCTGTCCACCACAAACCTTTGTAATTTATTCCATGTGTCTGTGATTCTTGCATGAACAAAAACTTTCTAAGATTTGTAAGAGATCTGTCCTTAACAAGTTTACAAGTGTGTCCCTATGTTTTTGTATTTTAAAGTAACAATTGGGATTAACAGTACTAATTCCTTTCATTTTTGTACCTACTTCAATCAAGGCCACTCTTAAGCTCAGTTTTTTTAAACTGAAAGGTTCCACTCCTTCAGTCTCTCTTCATTGCTCATATCTATACTCCTGCAGTCTAGTAATTCTATTCTGGATATTTTCAAGAATTGGCAATGTCTTTTTTTAACATGGAGACCAAAACTTAACACAGTACTCCATGTGACAACAACCAGGTTCAAGATTTAAACCCAGAAACTTAACCTATGGAGCAGAAGTGTAGGACAAGAATCTTGCCAAGATAAACAGAATGATTTAGAGCCTCAACTGGAGCACCCTGTTAAGTGCTGGGTGTATGGAAAAGCAAAAGTGAACATTAAAGTCAATTCTTAGACTAAACAAAATAAATCTTTTCTCTTTCCCTTTGGAACTCTCTTTACTTTCTCTTATTTTTTTCTGATATTTTCTGAGACTACCACTTCAGCCTGTTTGTCCATTATATGCACAGGTTCGATGAGAAGATGTATTTATTGAAGAATATTTTGCTGGATTGGACATTAGACTTAATGAACCATTCTTTTCACAAGAGACATAAGGGAAATGTATGTTAGACTTCCAAATAGAAACTCCACTAAATTTTATGCAGAAGAATTGATGAGTTATTTAAGCATTACGTTACATTGGCGCCACATTGACATAACAACATGAGCATTTTGCCTGTTCATGTATTGCTCCTTTTTATGAATAGTCACTGATTACTAGGAAATATCCAACAAAACATATTCAGTAAACAGCCACTCTAGAGAGCTTAATGACAGATATGTCCTTGGTGGAGACTTTGAGTAATAAACTATAGTAATATATATAGCAATAAACTACTACTATAGACTTTGAGTAATAAACCAGGAAAAAATCAAAGTGACAAAAAGGTACTGCAGAAATCTTTTATTATGCAGGTATTTTGCCACTGTTCTACATCTGCAGTATTGTACCTGAATGTAGTATTACTTTCTGATAATGGAGAGTGCTGTTGATAATTTAAGATATGCTTTGTCAAGATAATTATAAATCTTTTAAATGCAGACTATGGTCAGATACCCCCTCTGAAAATTCTTTTTAGACTCATTGAGTGCCACTAATCCTACCTTTTTCATTTTAATGATGTTTTTCAGTTTAGTGGCTAATCA
Source organism: Polypterus senegalus (assembly GCF_016835505.1). Classification (NCBI taxonomy): domain Eukaryota; kingdom Metazoa; phylum Chordata; class Cladistia; order Polypteriformes; family Polypteridae; genus Polypterus; species Polypterus senegalus. The sequence goes on from NC_053160.1 coordinate 96,606,551, forward strand.
ATACTCAAAATATTGATGTAATAAAAACTCAAAATAAGCACTTTGATTGAAGTTTCAGTTTGTTTATTCTGATACAGTATGTTAAATCAATCTGCTGAGCCTACATGTGTTTTACAGGGTAATGAAATCTTGGGGGCGGCACGGTGGCACAGGCCATTGCTGCTGCCTTACAGTTAGGAGACCTGGGTTCGCTTCCCGGGTCCTCCCTGTGTGGAGTTTGCATGTTTTTCCTGTGTCTGTGTTACTCCGGTTTCCTCCCACAGTCCAAAGACATGCAGGTTAGGTGCATTGGTGATTCTAAATTGTCCCTGTGTGTGCTTGGTGTGTGGGTGTGTGTGTACGCCTTGCAGTGGGCTGGTGCCCTGCCTTGCACCCTGTGTTGGCTGAGATTGGCTCCAGCAGACCCCCGTGACCCTGTAGTTAGGAAATACTAGGTTGGATAATGGATGGATGGATGAAATCTTGGATTGCAAGGCAGAAACTAGAGTAAGATGTTACACCCAGGCTTTTCACAGACATTTAATGGTGGTATCCTCATACACACAGCCACACTTATCATACTTGGAGCAGATCTGTACACACTTGAGGGAGACGTACAACACCACACAGACATCGATGGTAATGGGAATACAATATGCTATGAGCTAGTAGCACCATCCACTGCATCACCATTCTGCTCACAACAAATGCACTATAAAAATATTAAATCACTGGTTACTTCATAGAGCAGAATCAGAACAGAACAACCACTACTGCAAAAACTACAAGAAATATAAACAATCTGCTTACCGGGATAATGTATTCAATGATACAAGGTGAATAGATTCTAAATCCAGTGAAATTCCTTCTTATGTTATGCCTATTTGGGTTTCATGACATTGTTTCTGATAATTATTGTAAATCACTTGGGCTGTTAGTTCTTCTTCTAGTTGGTTCACACTATTTATTATTTTTTCTATTGTTTGCAGTATATTAATACTATTTTTGCATAAGCATTTCTATTGTATATTTTTGGTTGTTTTTTTACAGTATTTACAATATATGTACTTCATAATTTTTTGTTGGTATGAATGGAATATTTATTTTTGAGTTTTGTTTTTCTGTGTGTACATATTTTATTGTATTACATGGGGATATTAAATTTGGGTCTATGCTATTTTTTGCGGGAACAATATGTTGATTGCATTGCATTTACTTCTTGTAATAGTTTTATGATGCTATGTGTGCCTGCAAACATCATGGGGCACTCAGCAGGCTTTTAGTCTCTCTTTGTAATAGCAATAATTTGTATTCTGTGTAATCAGTCAATCAATCAATTAAATTTATTTATGAAGCACATTTAAAAATAACAGAAGTTGTATCAAAGTGCTGTACAAAGAAACATGCAAGCCTACTATAAAACAACAACTTTAATAAAACAGTTAGTAAAAAAATTTAATATCTATTCTCCCCCTACCGATAGCCTCACCCACCATAAAAGGTGGAGGAGAAAAAGTGGGTTTTTGCTTTAACACAAGTCAAGAAAGCAGATTTAAAGAACTTTTGCCCATTGATTCCTCTTTTTGACCTGTTTATTCCAATATAATATAGTAGAGATTTAAAAATATTTCCCTAAGGGCATTGCCCTCAAGGTAGGCTGTAAACATGGTTGGAATGCCAGTCCCTTTCAGGGATCATTCACTCCCATACCCATACTCACTTAAACTAGGCATATTTAGGCTTGCCAATAATTAAAAGTGGCATGTCTTTGGGATGAACATGGTAAAAACATATGCTGACATAGGGTAACGTGCAAACTCTGGATAAAGATGTGACTTGGAGTTGAAATTTGGTCTCAGGAAGTATGAAAAGTAGGAAGTGATATTTATAACTACTGTACATGCCAGTCGAGTGTAAGAACAATTAAAGCACAGTAAATATTCTTTCCATTTCTTGCATTAGATTTCAAAACCTGTTAACTCTATACATATTGAAAAGTAGATAAACTGTACCTTTCAGGCTGTAAGTAGTGTGTGGGTTTACTTCTAATTCTGAAAGTGCTGGACTCATTATTTTGAAAGCCTATGTGTGGTTGTATGACTAGGCATTCTCCATAGGATAAGAAAAACGAATAGGTCTGACTGACTACCAAGAATGTGAGGCACAGTTCCAGAGTGTAGAGCAGACAGTTTCATTTGAGTATTGCATAGGATGCTCTGCTTCATTCTTGATGGCAGAAATATACCAGTTACACTAAATACAGTACAAAAATGGGATGAGAGGATTTTGGAGAAGGAATGACACTAGACTGATATTCAGACACAACTGTATGATACAGAGGGGAGTGTGGCTGGCACACTGGGTGCAGCTCAAAAACTCAAAATCATTTTGTCAAATGCTGTTGAATACCAGTGTTTAGACTAAAGGCAGAAGTGCCGATAAGCAACTGGTGAATGATGCCACGCAATCCCCTGTTTTCTCAAGTGACTTGGACTATATTCCTGCTCAAAGAAGCAATGTCAATTTTAAACATGCGATTTATTTAGATCATTATATTCTCTTCTTAGTACATGTCGGGGAAAACAGTGTTTGGTACTGATGAGCATCTGAAGTGTTTCCCTGTCAGTAACACAAATCCAGTATTCACTCCTTTGCTAACTGCAGTCAGCTAAACAATCTCAAAGGAATTATTAGTCGATGGAGAAGAATGTTTGATTATACTGAGTTAGCTCATTTCTACAGTTATGAAAAGGAGCTGTTTGACAGAAAGTTAGCCAAGTTAATTTTTATTTACTACTGTAGCCAAGTTGCTTGGTTTTTCCTGGGTCATAAAGTGGAAATAAAGGTAAAAGTAATTACAAATATATATATATATATATATATATATATAGCCAAACTCTACTAACTTTAAACTTGTTTTACTTAGTATTTTAATTGGTGATATGTACGTGATAAGAGTGATAAGCAGGATGATTATAATTTCATTAATTTCTACTGCAAAAAGTTTTAAAACATTTCTTGTAGAACTTAAGTGCCTAAATAAGACATTGCCAATCCAACAAAAATGTCTACACATAAATCCACAAACATATACAGTGTTCATTGTGAGAATCATTCAGATTAATCTTACTTTGCTTATTTTCTGTAAATTTACTGCACAATCCTGCTAACATCTTTATTTTTTAATCAGTAACTTTCAGTCCTCAAATACAGACCTTTATATTAAAGGTCATGAAGTACACTTATTCTTGAATGTGTCCTACTGCAAGATGTTTCCATTCCTTTTTGATGTCATTATTAAATTGCCATGAAGAAATGTTGCATAGCAGGACTTTGCCCTTATATATGAATAACATATAAGAGGGTATAGTTATTACTAAAATGTGTGATAATGATGAGACTCAAAAGTCATAAAGATTTTGGTCAGCCACCCATATATTATTCCATGGCTGCAAAATAGGTTGAAAATTGAACAGAGATGATCACTGGTTTGAGTCCAAGACAGAACTGCATATGAGGAGTAAAGATGGTGGCTTTAAAGGCCTATGGAGGACGTGACATCATTGATGCCGGAACCGAAAGTGGTGTCTTCAGGACCGGAAGTAACGTCATCACAAGCACCGGGACCGGAAGTGATGTCTATAGAGGCGTTGGAGCCCGGTGGGAGTTCCTGAGAATGATCTGCAAGGATTTGAGAGAGACAGCGCACCTCGCCACCCCCTAGTCTGGTGCAGAATTACAATTACTCAAGCCCTTTAGCTTCCTCCTACTCACACATGTGTGACAAATGCAACAAAAGCTGCAAATATAATCTGCAAAAGGAACTAATTAATAATATATATTTTATTAGCCAGTATTTTTATTAGCATTTCAAAATGGTCCAGTGAAGAAATTCATTGGAAAAACACTCAGCAAAAATACCAGTGCCATTATCAGATCTGGGTTTCGTCCTAAATACAGCACAGAAACTGCCCTGGTCAAAATCACAAACTATCTTCTCCTGGCAGCTGATATGGGACTTTTATTAATTCTTGTGCTTCTTGACCTCAGCTCCACATTTGACACCATATCCCATAAGATACTTATGAAACAACTAGATAGTTTTGGAGTCTGTGGCCATGTCCTCCAGTGGGTTTCTTCCTACCTCACTAATAGGAGGCAATTTGTTCAAATAATGGGCTTTAAATCTGAGAATGCAGTCATTACTCAGGGAGTCCCACAGGATTCTGTTTTGAGGCCGCTTCTTTTTCTCATTTATATCTTCCCAATAGGTAATAATCTTCCGGCACCATGGTATTAAATTTCATTGTTACGCTGATGACACACAGCTATATCTATCCACTAAATCCACTTCTGTTTTCCCTCCAGATTCTCTTATGGCATGTCTTGAAGACATAAAGACATGGATGACTCACATTTTTCTCCAACTAAACAGCAATAAAACTGAGGTGCTCCTCATTGGTGCTAAGGTTAACCAGTTTTCTATTTTAATTAACAATATTAACACAAACATCTCTACCCAGGTGAAGAGCCTGAGCGTCATTCTTGACAGTACTCTCTCTCTTTCTTCCCATATAAGTAATGTTTCTCGGACTGCCTTTGTCCATCTCCAAAACATTTCTAGACTTTGCATTGTTCTTACCCAACACAGTACTGAAGTATATGCCCTAGTCACCTCATGTATAGATTACTGTAATGCTGTTCTTATCTGGCATCCCACAAAAACTTATCCATCGCTTAAAACTTATTCAAAATTCTGCTACAAGGATAATAACCTGCTGTTCTAAATCCACTGAACATATTACACCTATTTTTCTCAACTTCACTGTCTTCCTGTTAACTACAGAATACAATACAAAATACCGCTCTTAACATTTAAAGCTCTCCACAACCTCACTGATCTCCTACAGACTTACACTCCCTCTCGCTCACTCAGATCCTCATCTGCAGCTCTATTTTCTGTACCACACATCAAACTCTGTGCCTTGGGAGCTCGAGCGTCTCTCATAGTGCTCCTCAACTCTGGAATTCTCTTCCCTCTCATATTCGTCAGCTTGATTCAATAACACATTTTAAAACTGTCCTCAAAACTTATCTTTTCAAACTGGCATACCAATTGTGAATTTTGCACTGTTAATTTACTGCCTATTATCTTTGTTTGTTTGCTAATTATTGCTTTTTAACTTATCATTCTCTTTGTTTTTATTTTACTAATGTTGTTTAATTTCATTGTAAGGTGACCTTGAGTGCTAAGAAAGGTGCCTATTAAATAAAATGTATTATTATCATTATTATATTCATAATGCGGATACATTAAGGCCTTTTATAAATGATAGCTGTGTCTAATTATGTTATTTGGGATTTATTTAAAAATGCCATAGTAAATAGAACTGCTTACTCATTTGAACAAACAACATAAAGCTGCCCATGAGAGAAACAGTTTCATATTTGGCTGGAAAACACAGACTCACAGAGAACAGCAGCAGGGAAGAAGCAGTTTGAGCAGATGAGAGGAATCCACATTTCACATCCCATTAACATCATGACCACTTGTTCTATCCCTCTGTCTAGTCCATTTTTATCTTTAACCAATCAGCTTTAAAATGAACCTATGCCATTGTAACAAAATGACTCAATTCAGGGTCGCGGGGAACCAGACAGAGCTTGTCCCAGTACCACTGGATGCAAGACAGAAGCCATCTCCAGACAGGGTATTAGTGCTTCTCAGGGCCCACTCATGCACTTCCCTACACTCTCCATCACATAGGATCAATTTAGAATTGCCAAATTTGGAATTACAAATCGCTAACACACACACACATGCACATGTCTTTGGGGATACATTAAGAAAACCGATTTAGAAAAGGGGAGAATTTCCCAATTCTGAACAATAGGATTAAATTATAGGTCAATGGATTTATGAGGAAGCAGCACTAACCACTATGTCACCCTGAACACTTTATGCATGTGCAAATAAATTCCTGTTGTAGGATAATGAATTTGTAATTCATTAGTCTGATTATTAAGCATGGAGTAAGGGTCAATGTTAACATTATATATGAATTTGCATGATGTGCTTAATTTATTGGAATGTTACTTTATGTTAATTAACTTTGCCTTTCAAGTATTCAGAGTTGTGTGTGTGAAAGTGTTTCTAAGATAAGGTCAGCTGCAGAGCAGTAAGAGCGTGTCTTTTGCTGAACTTAGCATGCCCTAATTCAAATATACAGTGCATTTATTTAGCCAAATTTTTCATGAGTCAGTTGAAGATGAAAAGCTTGCTTGTTGCATTATTGCTTGTCCATATGGCACATTTTAAAAAAAAATGACCTTTTTTCTGAACCCAGAATTTAAGTGCTTTTCCCTTTGCCTCAACTTTAAAACTTTAATATTCACTGAAAAGATAATTTGAGATCTGGTTACTGATCTTGAAAAGGAGACAAAACAAATTTGTAACATAGTGTAATGATAAATATCCCATCGCTATTTATTCAAACATAAAGATAGAAAGCCGTAGTATAAATCTGTCATTTTTATGCTAAGTACTTTTCAAGGAATGCTAGTATTTATTTCAGCATGTATTATAAATGAGCAGAATTCCCATACTCCTAAGGCATTTGCCAAAAATCTCCTCTCTTTATTATGTAAAGCTTGTGGAAGGTGAAACAGGATTATGGTTTTTGTTCTTTACATTTTTGTTTTCTTTTGGCTCTTGTTTTGCTTTCTTCTTCAATGGAGCAACAAAAAATGATGACTCTGAACAGGATTAGAAAGTTTTGATAATGTATGAACAAATGAGGAAAAGACCAAATATTCAGAAATACACAGTTCTGTCGCTCTCTTGCCATTACATCACTGGGAAGACCAAACTCATAGGTAGAATTTCTAATTATTAATAGCCTTTTAAATCTATTATTTGGTTGTGTTCAAACATTTTAAACACAGTAATATTAGCATTTCAGCCCCAGTGCAGAATAGTCATCATGCAAGCTATCATTTAATAACAGTCATGAAAATGAGAACCTTGTTACAATTTACTCTCAGCTAGAAGAAATAAATTAATTAGGAGCTCATTAGGTGGTGACATATGAATGCAATTATAAGATGACATTTATTTGACAATGATGGTGAATATGCATAAAGCAAGGGGTTTGTTGTTTGAAAAAGACTATTGAAGATTTTTATAGCTAAAATAATGAAAACAAAACAAATATTAAAATAAATTTACTGAATTACACAATGACCCATTCTTTCCTTCCTTTCTATCGCAAAAGTCTGTTTCATTTGTGGTTAAATGCACTAAAAAGAGCTTTTTGAACTTCTTGAAGCAGGCATGGGACACATTTGTTATCACAGCTCAAAAATGGCTTCAGTTTCCCTGTAGAAGAAAACGAAGGACTTTAGCAGAGCAATGGTGGATGGCTGTGTCAGCAACACAAACAGCTTCAAACAGATCTTGAAATTGTTTATATGAAACTGCAAAGGTGTGCTGCTTTTACGCTTTCTTATTAATTTTCTCCCAATATGTGAACCCATTTTTTGACCTGTTAGCTATATTTCTGCGCTGACACCTTTGAGTGGCTGGAAGTGTATTGTTCATACAAGGATTGTGATGCAAGAGTTAATATAAGAAGACATGCACAAAATAAGAGATGGGGTGATAGTGCCACTTCTGACATAAAGAAAAGTGATTGTGGTCTGTGTCCTAAGATAATCAAAGTTTATTTCAACCAGCAAGCCTAGTCACTTTTTTTTTTTCATTCCATGGTTTTTGGGTGTGAGTTCAACCTGCGATGGGTGTATAATGATGTCATCTTCCTTATTATCACTATCTCTTTCATTAATCTTGGAAATGAGTAGTTCATACAAGACAATTTCAACCGTCTCTTCTCAATCAATTACCAAACTGCAACTATTAGAAATGCAGGGTGCCCACAAAAACACTCCTTGATTTAAAATGGTTACTAAATCAAAATTTATTGGAATATTCTTTCACCTTTGAGGCTACATTTTCATCAACTCATAAAGATTCATATGGTATCTGTTGATTACATACACTTGATGTGCACCCCACCTGTCACTTGGTAAACATTGATACCATAATCGAGCTTGGACCAGACTCTCCGAAGCTTATCTGCCGTGATTGCATTTATAGCTTCAATGATGTGTTCCTGCAGATCACTCTCTGTCTTTCATGTACCCCCAAAGGAAAAAGTCACAAACAGTAATGTCCGGTGATCTCGGGGGCCACTTATCGTCATTTTATCCAGCACGACCAATCTATCTGTTTGGCAGGCGCTTGTTGAGAAAATTACGGACAGCAAGATGCCAGTATGGTGGTGCCCCATCTTGTTGAAAAAGGTAGTCACCTACCTCAGTGAGTTGTGGAAAAGAAGAAATGTTTTGAGTTAATGTATTTGCTGTCATCTTATTTTCTAAACATATTGCAATAAGTTTTGATTTTGTAACCATTTAAAATCAAGGAGTGCTTTTGTGGGCACCCTGTATACTAATTAGTAAAGGGTTTGCAGGATGTCTTCAGCTTGGGGAGCCAATCTTTGTCAGCACAGCCAAAGGAGAACTGCATCTCCTTAACTGATGCATTGGACATTTAACAACAATGGTGTCCTTTCATTTGCAGGTTGACTCCGCATGCTGAAGCGTGCCTTTTAAGATGAGGTATTGCTTGTGACACCACTCTGGTGTACCCAGGTCATGGCACCAGATGTAGCCTACTTTCTACTTGTACACTGGACACACAACCTCGGGGCACTGACTCTGGTTTTGCACTCCGCTTTGAGAGTGAAGTTCAACCATCTTAGTGCTGTCTAGTTAAACTAAAACTCTCTTGACTCAAGTGACTAATCAGGCCTTACAGTGCACTTTCAACCTTTGGATAAAAAATGATGGATGAGGGGGGAAAAACAGTTAATTAGGAAAATTAGAAAAAAGTGCTGTGCAGTGGAATACAACTTACACCTTTCTGCTGTTTCTCACCATAAAGTATTTCCGTCAAAGTAAATATCCCAGACTAGGCCAGTGCCCCCATCTTTTCTCTGTTCCCCACATCACTTCTACCTTCAAGGCAAACAAGATAAAGAAGAAAAACAAGCACACATCATGCTGACATTTTACTGTTAATAATAATAATTATAATACATTTTATTTTCAAAGAACCTTTCCCATGCTCAAAGCACTGCAGTGCCAATAAAAAGTATTAATTCCCTTCCCTCTGCTGAACTTTTTCATGGTTTATTATTTTACAACATTTCATCACAATGGATTTAATTAGGGTTTTTGACACAGATCATCAAAAATGTTGAATCAAAAACAAATTGCTACTAGTTAATTAATGTATTACATATACAAAACACAAAATAATTGATTGCCTGAGTCTTCAATCCACTTTAATATGACACACCTAAATCATCACTGATGCAGACTTTAGAAGTTATATAAGTAGTAAAATGGAGATCACCAGTGTGTAGTTAAGTGATTGTAATATAAATACACTTGTATATGGAAGGTCCAATTAATTGCGAGTCATTTTCCTGACAGAAACAAACAAGACAGTATAAACTAGACAAAGGAACATTCCCCATAATTCTGTGAGAAGTTTACTGAAAACTACTGGTCAGAAGATAAAAGAACATTTCTAAATTACTGAAAATCCCTCAGAGCACAGTTACTTCTATCATTAAGACAAAGAATAACTATAGCACATCACTAAAACTACCTAGAATAATTTGTCCACAAAAATGGAATGAGCATACAACAATGACACTAGTGAGAGAGGCCACCAACAGACCTACAGTATGTCAACTCTAATGGAGTTTCAAGCTTCCATTGCTGAGATGGGAGAGAAGTTGTGTACAACTGTTGCCTGGGTGCTTCAACAATCACAACTTTATGGTACAATGCCAACTAGAAAGCCACTCTTTAAAAAAAAAACTCATATGTTTTCATGACTTGATTTTTGCCAGAAGACATGTGTGAGACTCTGATATCAAATGAAGTTTATGTGGTCTACTGGGACCAAATTGAGTTTTTTGGCCATTATACTAAATGCTATGTGTAATCCAAACAACACACATTATTAATAACACATCATCCCTATGATCATGCATGGCGGTGGCAACATCAAGCTGTACAGATGCTTCTCTGCAGCAGGCATTGGAATGATTGTGAGCGCAGAGGATAGAATAAATGCAGTGAAATACAGGACAGTCTTAGAGGAATGTCTACTGCAGCCTTCAAGAGAACTACAATTTGAGATTTTTTTTCAGGAAGACAGAAGCCCCAAACATGAAACCACAGCTACACAGCAATAGTTTAAAATCAGGAGTGATAATTTCCTAAGGTGGCCCATTTGGAGCCCATACCTAAATTCAATTGAGAATGTGTGGCTGGACTTGAACAAGGCTGTTCACTTATGCTCCCCATGGAACTTGACAGACCTTGAGAAGTTTTGCAAAGAAGAATAAGATAAAATTGCAAAACCAAGAGAGACGTGCTCAAAGACACAAGGCTGTCATGGCTACTTCTACTAAATACTGACTTTAGTAATGAATTATTTAATATTTGTAAGAAATGTTATCAATTGGTAGAGATTTGTTTTCACTTTTACCATATAAGAGTTTTTTTTTAATGATCATTGTAATAAAAGACTAATTCAATCCACTGTGATTTAATGTTTTCAAACACTAAAACATGAAAAGGTGTGTGTGGGGGTAGGGGAATACTTTTTATAGTCACTGTATTTATGGGCTCATTTAAGCAATCAACGAACTGTTAATTTATAGTGTTCTAGTAGTAATTAAGGCTTGTATTGTTCAAGCTATTTCATTTTTTTCATGGACTGGATAACACAGTTATCATGATAGTACTTAAATGAACAGATGCATTTATAGAATACTAATGATGTACTTATAAACTGGAGTGATAATTTTAAACTCTCCTCTAAATAATTGTGCAGGAGCAAGTCAGACATGAGACCTCCAGTGATAAACAATAATTTAGGATTGATGATAAAATAGGATACAGGCAGAAGTCAAAACACGATGCTACTGACAAGCAGTCAGACATCCTACTCACTGTGTGTGTAATTCTGTGACCACCACTGACTGTCACAAAGATTTCCTTTTCTGACTATTACTGTGAAACATCATTGTTGCTATCTGTATTTTTTTTTTACAATTAAATTAACGTTTCAGGGAAGATGAATTTTTCTAGGCCTCAAGGCCTTGAGTTTGATCCATTAGTGACAATCATTTTGCTGTAACTCGGTAGCACATTTCACAACTTTAAGTCATGAATGAAGCTGCTGATCTTGTCAGATTACAGTACACGACTAGCAATCACAGGGTATGACAGAGTGATGACTTTCCAGTACAGTTTCACAGTTCCAAAGAATTGTAAGTTGGCCGTTTATCTGACAGTCAATAAAGTACTGCCTGACAGAGGTAGTGCTATAAGAATGCTTTACAAGTAAAGTAAGCTCAGCAACAATCTCAGCCATTTTTTTCTTTTTCCATTCTATCTTGGTATGTAAAACATGAAACATCACACAGATGAGCCTGTCTTCTGCTTGTGAGATCCAAAACACCCGTGTCTTCCTTATTTCTTCTAGCTACATTATATGCATTGTACTTCCAGTCGAGCACTCATTGGTTCTTGGCTGTTGCACACACAGAGCCTACCCAATGTCTTCAAACATGTTTAATTTTGTCAGGGTGAGTTGCAGGCTGGTTAGACTGAATTGCTGGGTATTCCACACTATATGACTGCTGGTCACAGGAGTGAGCCTCAACTACCTCAGAATCGCTAAGATTTCGCAAATGATGTCTACGACTGAAAATCACTGGAAAAGTTATGTAATGAGACCTTGAATTTAGCCAAGAATTTATTGTCGGTTAGTTAGCAAGTTAATCAGAGACATGTACTTTATATAGAGACTTAGTTGGATTTTTTAGAGTGCACACCACTATGAAATACTTCACAAAATACATAAAGATACAATGCATCAAAGTGAGACATTTAAGCAGGTTTGCACAATCTGAAAGTAATTTCAGATACATTAATATGCAACTTATACCTGAATAATTAAAGCCAAACCACAAAAGACAACCACGTTATCGTATGAAAATTATTTCTACTTGTGGCAATGTCACTTTACTGCAGAATAATGCTTATTGGGAGGCAGGTTGAAATATGAAAATGAAATTAGTTCTGTTCAAGTATACATCATATGTATAATACATTATGGTCAACTTCATGATAAACGTGAGAGTCATGAGATTTGCACATCTGGAATGAGACACACTATATGATGGCGGTCAAACCCACTTTAATCCTTTTCGAAAAGGTTATAAAAATTACAGTGAGGTAGAGGTATGTTAGGGCAAACACAGGATGAGTACTTGGGACAGACTGGAACTCAAAATACTGGATGACAAAAAAATTGTTGGCAAAATCAAAAGGATAGATTCAAAGTCAGGACAAAAATGAAAGTCACAAACCCTTAAAAAGAAATTGCCAGTGAAACTAATTTTCACTTTCTAGAAAAAAATTGTTTTGTTTTATTTAAACAATGTGCAATTATTGAGCTTGCAGCTGGTTTTTAGATAACCAAAACCACATGACCACACTATTATAACAGCAGACTAATGCACGAACATAGGTGGCACTCTAGTAACATGTGGCATTATAAGAACTGAAAATCCAAAAGAGTGAAGTAAAATATCATTATTGCATTATGATGATAAAAACACTATTGACCTTTACTTAAAAATAGACTCATGCCTGTCACCGACATGAATCTTTAAAAGCTGACTATACTGCCTAACAGCAACAAAATCAGAAAGTACTTTTTAAAGAGTATTATTCAGTGACAAAGACCCTTTTAACACGAAAAAATGATTTTATTTTTTTAATCTTCCACTAGACTAAATTCATAGATGAAAAATTACTAATACTTATAATTTTGCTTTCATGCCATGTTTATATAATAGGAACAGTCTCATTAATTTTACTTAAGGAGCACACTCATTGCCTGTGTGGAGTTTGCACATTCTCGCTATTTCCACATGAGTATTTTCAGAGTATTCTGGTGTTCCATGCAGATCCCAAAGTCAGTATATTGGATTACTTGATGACTTTAAATTGTCTGGTTTTGTGCATGATACATTTTCTGGAAGGATTTCTGTTCTTGCATTATGCTCAGTGTTTCCAATATAGTCTCTGGCACCTGTAATCCAATAATTAGATTAAGCAGGTTCAGAAGCTTGAAAGGTGGCTTGACTGTATATCTTATTTCTTGACTGCTGTCCCAACTAGGTGGAGTGACCCTAACTCCTTCGGAACCAGACCAGTGGGTCGAAAACTGAAAGGGGGACCTCCTGCTTGTCAGTCACGTGAAAAAACTCTCTGCCCTGCTGTTCCACCTGCTTTACTGCGGGTTGGGTAATCCCTTAATAAGTGCTGAAGCTGGCAACACCCTCATCCGTACCAAGAAATGTGGGTATAAAAATGGAGGAATGAAAAATGTATGTTTTTAAAACTAAATTACTTGCATTTTTCAAATCTATGTTGCAATGTTTCATTTGTTAGCATACACGATACACTCATAAATCATAATCTTTAATTCTTATGTATTACATTCTTAGTATCCATGACAAATGGCAATTGTTTCTCATTTAAATAATGTGTTTAACACTTTTGTTCCCTGCAAAAATTCATAAATGTATGCACATTCATTATATTTCAGACATGGGGTGCAGGTGTTCAAGTGACTTTCTTCTTGTTTCTTTTAATTTAATGTGAGACTTACATTTCATTATAAACTAAATCAGTAAATCTACATAGGCTTTCAGGAATTAATTTTGTTTTGAATTTACTTAACTCTCCATCTACTTGTCCTAATGACAGCCACAGTGACAATATTCCAAGTTGAACAGAAAATGCCACACATTTCTTTACAGGTTAATTAACTTGTGTAGACATCCTAGACGCTCCCAGTCCATCTACGAGATTTAATCCCTCCAGCATGTGATCATTATACTTCAGGTCTTGTCCTAGGGACCACATCCAGTATATCTCTTTTGAGAGCCACTTGGACGGTCCTTCATTATACTCTCAAGTAACCTTAATTAGCTCTTTGGATAAGGAGAATCAGCAACTCTACTCTAACAATTGAGTAATTTTGAAGTACTTGCCCTATCAAAAGTGAACTGTGTGTTGGTTCTTTATTTAAGTTGCTTGTACTCTTGATCTCATTCTTTCAACTACTACTTAAGGTCCGTAACAAACTTGACTAACCAGTGAATTGCCAAAGTCTTAAATTCTGTTTTACTACCTCAGCTAAGTACAGCATTCTTAAAAATGTTTCTGTTTCACCAATTCGTCTTCATTGTAATGATCACCTTCACACTTAAGTATCAAGAAAACCCAAAATTCCATTTACAGAAGCTGCTCCAACTGATCACTGGCACAGAAGCTAAACTGACCCTATCAACACACTAAAGTAAAACTCTAATGCCTTCTTCTCTGCTCCTGAAAATGTCTGAATTACAAGGTTACAATTAAAACTTAAGTAAAAAATATTAGAACAAGTCCATTAATTCTTTTAATATTCATCCATGATAATAAAATAAAGTACAATTTCATCCTACAACCCAATAACATGGTTGTTATCCTGTCATTAAAAAATTGATATTTTTTAAATAACCTCATTTAAAGACTCATGAGTACCATAATAAAATGAAGAAGCCAGAACAAGACTGTGAGAGTGGCTAACAGTGGTAAGCACATGTTAAGGATATGACATCAAGTTAGAAGTTTTCTTTCTTTGTAATATTTTTTTTTTTGCTTTATAGTCATTCTGATGTGTGTTCAGACCAAATTGTTTGTATTTATTTATTTACTTACTTATCTACCCATTTATGCTTTTATTTATTTCAAGAGCTTCTCTAAAAAGCTGAAATCTATCTATCTGTCAATGATAGAAACAATACACTGTACAATGCAAACATAAAAAAGGTTGTGTTTGATTGAAGGAACTGCAGGTCCACAAGTTAAAATTTTAGGGCAGCAACCTGGTTGTCCCCATTTAATTGAAATTGACAAGCAAACAAGAATTGTGCTTAATGGCACCAAAAAAACAAAAAATCAGGGTCCTTGACTCAGGAACATTTATTGGCTGACAAGCCTCTTAAAGTCATGGAGGGAAGGAGCTCCATCCTGTGGTGTGCTCTTTTAACAAGAGACCCCTCCTTTTTGGAACCACAGAATGTGTAGCAGAAGTATTGAAGGGTGGAATCAGTTGTCCCCACTGGGCATCTTCTTGGAAGGAATAAAAGATAATAAGGATAGTGTAGCACCCCCTCTAAACCCAGGATTTTAGTACATACTTCAGAAGACCCTGGAGGATGATTCACAGATGTGTATGCATGATCAGCTGAAATACATTCAAGCTTAGAGAAGTACTCTTTGGAGGAATGGTGCCAGAAGAGTTCTATACAGGTCTGGATAGTTAAAACGAAAAGGCACATCTTTAGCCCTGACTTCAATAAATCAGCTAAGTATATAGTATATTAAAATATACTAAGGGGCTCTGCACCCTGCTTGCTTCTCTTGCCAACTCCCGCCTATTCCATCGCTGAGCTGCTCAAAGGGCGTTGGGGCGCTCCTTCGTTAGAGAAAACGATAAACGTTGCTTTTTTGCATTTCTATTCGCATGTTGTTTGGGGTATTTTTTATCTTTTTTGTTTATTTGGTATTCTTCACCTAAAATTGCTCTGTCCTGGGTTTGACATTAATTTGCATCCAGCCCTGCATTTAGGCCCTCCAACCTGCAGGGAAAAACCTTGGGGTTGGTGGCAGAATTGGCACTCCAGCCACCATAAAAAACCTCACACTGGTTCCATTCCATCTGAACTAGTATGGTGCTGAGGTGTCACCTGTTGCATGGGTACATTCAGGTCCTAATCTGGGATCCTGAGTTGATTTGTCATGTGGTGGGTGCAGCAATATGCTGTATCAGCATGTGCTCCTAACTCTTCTCTCTCTCTCCTCTCTTCATTCTTGAATTTTATTATAGGACTATCAAAATACCTGCGCTTCGCAGCGGAGTAGTGTGTTAAAGAAGTTATGAAAAAGAAAAGGAAACATTTTAAAAATAACGTAACATGATTGTCAATGCAATTGTTTTGTGACTGTTATAAGTGTTGCTGTCATCAAGGATTTGATTATCATTATTTCTTTCAATCAGGTTCGTATTTGGAGGATGTTTTGTGTTCAAGTTACATTCCGTGTTTGTCTAGTCTATCCCTGACCATCTCATATTCATTGTCAACCGTTGTAAAGATAACAGTTTTCATTCATCGAAGTGTTCACTACCCAAATCGGTACTCGTGAATCTAAGGTGTTTAACAGGCATTCCCGGTATTAAGTTGTGGATTTGCCTGCGAATATTTAGCGGCAGCGTGTCTATGAACATAATTTAAACTTAAGCTTTATACCTTGCTTTCCTATTGATATGTCTACAAAGGCTTGTTCAGCATCAGAGGGTTGTTCCTTTCCTACTGCATCAATAAACAGCTCGTCTTCCTCTTTATCTGAAACATCACACACTGCATGCATGGGTTTACCTTTCCCAGTCCTGCAAACTTTAGCGAAGTGGTTCAATTTACCACATTGTCTTCCTTTAGCTGGACATTGACTTTATCCACCATGTGCTTTGTTTCCGTAGTAGCTGAACTTATGAATATGCATGTGTGCGTCACTTGCTTCATATTCTTTTGCTGCTGTCTCAATTGTGTAATGCGTTTTTTGTTCAGCGCTCTTTGGAGCTCTTGCTTGTTGTCTCTGTACTGTGTTCACAGTCAGTTCACGTGAGCCACTTGGAGTACATGCATTGAAGGTTCTCAGCTGTGCTTGTGCTATCACGTGCGATCTTGCAAAGTCCACGGCTTTATTTACTGTTAGCTCAGACCCAGCACTTAAAAGTTTCTCTCGCACTTTTGCTGAGTTTGTGCCAAACATTATTCTATCCCTGACCACCTCATCTTCATTTGCATAAGCACAGTCCTTCACCAGCAATTTTAACTTTGTTACAAAGTGATCAAAAGTCTCATTTATACCCTGCGTCCTGTCATTAAACTTGTATCTCGCGAATATCATATTCGTCTGAGGCATGACAAACGCCAGCGGCAGCGTGTCTATTGGATTGCTGCTGACGGACGGCCTTATATGGGCAGGCACTCAATTAAGTGGGAGGCGTGGTGATGGGGCAATGCAACTCCGCCTCACACGGCGACCAAGCTGCAGGCTATGGCCGTATATATGTACGTAAGAAGGATTCAGTTATGACCGTTACGCATAGAATTTTGAAATGAAACCTGCTTAACTTTTGTAAGAAAGCTGTAAGGAATGAGCCTGCCAAATTTCAGCCTTCTACCTACGCGGGAAGTTGGAGAATTAGTGATGAGTCAGTGAGTCAGTGAGTCAGTCAGTTAGTGAGGGCTTTGCCTTTTATTAGTATAGATTTTATTATATACAGCTCATTTTTGTTCATTTTCTTTTTTTTGATCAAAAATTTTACGTTCTTGAATTGATAATTCAATTTCCTTCCTTACCATTATAACTGACTGCATTGAAGGTAGTGTCACAGGAATGTACTGAGAGAGGATATGCGCAATAGGAGTAAAAACTGGACGAGCGGTGTGGAGGGAAGTGGTCAAGGCTAAATAAATTTAAAACATAAAACTTGTTGTATAACTAGATCATGTCAGGCTATAAGTGAAACACTGTTTGCACTATTTATGTCTTGGCAATAAATCCACCACTCACAGACTACAGCATATTGTTTCCCATCAGTATTTAAACTTACCTTCTTCAATGTATGTTGTAATCTTTCATAGTGGAAAAATACGTATCCAGGCTCAAAAAGGCTTAACTGGTTTGGACTCATGGTGGGTTGAAATGAACGAGATCTTTTAATATAAAGAATTTTATATAAATTATGTGTGCAATCAAGCTGATGCATTGTTTGTTGCAATGAGCACATGAGGAGTTTTTTTTTAAATTGTGAAAAGTTGTGAGTATTAATTTTTGATGCATATTTGTAGTACATACATGTAGAGAGCATCCTGTGTGCATTTTTCCATTCTTTGCATAATTTTCAATTCTGCACAGTAGGTGATGTATACTTTATGAGATTAAATTATATAATTACTGTACCTGAGTTTGTGATTGGTATGAAAAATGCAAGCTTTAGCCTGTGCTGAAGCACTAGAGTGACAGAAATACATTTGAGCCATATTTTCAAGTTTACTTTTGAATAAGATTACAATAAAGAGAAGTGGAAATCCAAAGACAAAAAAACATATTGATGAGAACTACACTACATATGACACAGGCATGAAATCTCCATTGATAACATGTACGGTTTAAAGTACAGTTTACTCAGTGCTAGTAACAGAGTTTACTGTTTTAAAATGCTGAAGTTGTTTCTCAATAGATTAGAGAAAGTGGTCAGTGTGGCTGCCCCTAGGAAAGCACAAACAAGTCTTGATTAAGGCACCAGTCCAGCCCAGTATTTAAAGAGCAGTTTGTTTCTATTTTCTCTGCAATGGTGTGCCATTCACACATACACACAATATTCAAGTTTGGATATCTCTTTCATTCTTTACTGTATAACTCAATTTTTGTACAGATAGCTGCCCACATAAAACATCTTTCTTTCCCACTGTTAAAATCTTTTCTTCTTTCTACTCTTCCTGATTTCAAGCGCAATCCTTTCTTCATATGCCAATAATGTTGGAAGTTTCTGCTGGGTTGAACTGATAAACATTTCTGTGAAATGGTCTCCTTAAGGAAACAGTGTTTGCTTAAAATAGAGAAGATCCAAATGGCAGAGACAACCATATAAAATTTAAAAAGAATTTGGAGAGGAAACCTGGAAAGTAACAAAATAGTCAGGAATATAATCATCCAAAACCATTAACTAAACCTAAAATATTTTTGTGATGCTCTAGCACTAGACTATTATGGGATCTTACCTTCTGGATCCACATGTTGGGCATCAGTTTAAGCAAACTGCTATATTTATTTTATAATGGCACTGTGATGACATCATATGTTGCATTGCTTTTGGCCTACATAACTAGCAAAGGACATCATCGCCGTCAATAATATGTGTAAAACAGTGCACAAAAAGGCTTTGCCCATTGAAAAAATATGAAATAAAATGGCTGTGCCATGATAAGAATGATCAAGAGAATAGATATCAACAGAAGTGTGATGAATTGTCTCCCTATCCAGATTTTGCTTCTGCCTACCCATTGACTGCTGAGATTGGCTCCAATTGCCTTGTGACCCTGCCCTGGATAAGTGGGTTAGGAAAGTGGATGGATGTCAACAAAATTAAAGAAAATCATGCAGGACCTTGCTGAAGTAGACCCTGTCAGCTTCAGTCTTCATCCTATCACGGATTTCCAAAAACATTTAAAGGGAAGGCACTTTACTGCTCCTCCTTGAACCGTCACCTTATCGTGGTGGAGGGGTTTGCGTGTCCCAATGATCCTAGGAGCTATGTTGTCCGGGGCTTTATGCCCCTGGTAGGGCCACCCAAGGCAAACTGGTCCTAGGTGAGGGATGAGACAAAGAGCGGTTCAACAAACCTCCGATGAAGAGCAAAAACTTTGGACAACGTTTTCCCTTGCCCGACGCTGGTCACCGGGCCCCCTCTGGAGCCAGGCCTGGAGGTGGGGCTCGATGGCGCGCCTGGTGGCGGGCCTGCACCCATGGGGCTCGGCCGGGCACAGCCCGAAGAGGTAACATGGGTCCTCCTCCCCATGGGCTCACCACCTATGGGAGGGGCCAAGGAGGTTGGGTGCAGTGTGAGTTGGGTTGTGGCAGGCGGGACCTTGGCGGTCTGATCCTCGGCTACAGAAACTGGCTCTTGGGACGTGGAATGTCACCTCTCTGAAGGGAAGGAGCCTGAGCTAGTGCGCGAGGTCGAGAGGTTCCGGCTAGATATAGTCGGACTCACCTCGACACACAGCTTGGACTCTGGAACCAATCTCCTTGAGAGGGGCTGGACTCTCTACCACTCTGGAGTTGCCCCCGGTGAGAGGCCGAGCAGGTGTGGGCATACTTATTGCCCCGACTTGGAGCCTGTGCATTGGGGTTTACCCCGTGGGCGAGAGGGTGGCCTCCCTCCGCCGGGTGGGGAAGGGTCCTGACTGTTGTTTGTGCGTATGCGCAACAGCAGTTTGGAGTATCCACCCTTTTGGAGTCTCTGGAGGGGTTGCTAGAGGGCATACCTTCTGGGGATTCCCTCGTTTTGCTGGGAGACTTCAATGCTCACGTGGGCAATGACAGTGAGACCTGGAAGGGCGTGATTGGGAGGAATGGCCCCCCCGATCTGAACCCGAGCGGTGTTTTGTTATTGGACTTCTGTGCTCGTCATGGATTGTCCATAACGAACATCATGTTCAAGCATAAGGGTGTTCATATGTGCACTTGGCACCAGGACACCCTAGGCCTCAGGTCGATGATCGACTTTGTGGTGTGTCGTGGACTTGCGGCCATATGTCTTGGACACTCGGGTGAAGAGAGGGGCGGAGCTGTCAACTGATCACCACCTGGTGGTGAGTTGGCTTCGATGGTGGGGGAAGATGCGGTCAGACCTGGTAGGCCCCCGCGTGTTGTGAGGGTCTGCTGGGAACGGCTGGCAGAGTCCCCTGTCAGAAGTAGCTTCAACTCCCACCTCCGGCAGAACTTCAACCACGTCCCGAGGGAGGTGGGGACATTGAGTCGAATGGGCCATGTTCCGTGCCTCTATTGTTGAGGCGGCTGACGGAGCTGTGGCCGCAAGGTGGTGGTGCCTGTCGTGGCGGCAATCCCGAACCCGTTGGTGGACACCGGTGAGGGATGCCGTCAAGCTGAAGAAGGAGTCCTATAGGACTTTTTTGTCCTGTGGGTCTCTGGAGGCAGCTGATAGGTACCGGCAGGCCAAGCGAACGCGGCTTCGTTGTTGCTGAGGCAAAACTCGGGCATGGGAGGAGTTTGGAGGCCATGGAGAGCGACTTTGGACGGCTTCGAGGAGATTCTGGTCCACCGTCCGGCGTCTCAGGAGGGAAGCAGTGCAGTGTCAACACCGTATATGGTGGGGATGGTGCGCTGCTGACCTCGACTTCGGGCGTTAGGGTCGGTGGGAGGAGTACTTGAAGACCTCCTCAATCCCACTAACATGCCTTCCAATGAGGAAGCAGAGCCTGGGGACTCTGAGGTGGGCTCTCCCATCTCTGGGACTGAAGTCACCGAGGTGGTCAAAAAACTCCTTGGTGGCAGGGCCCGGGGTGGATGAGATCGCCGAGTTCCTTAAGGCTCTGGATGTTGTAGGACTGTCTTGGTTGACACGTCTCTGCAACATCGCATGGACATCGGGAACAGTGCCTCTGGATTGGCAGACGGGGTGGTGGTCCCCTCTTTAAAAGGGGACGGAGGGTGTGTTCCAACTATAGAGGGATCACACTCCTCAGCCTCCCTGGAAAAGTCTATTCGGGGTTCTGGAGAGGAGGGTCCGTCGGATAGTGAACCTCGGATTCAGGAGGAACAGTGTGGTTTTCGTCCTGGTCGCGGAACAGTGGACCAGCTCTTCACCCTTAGCAGAGTCCTGGAGGGTGCATGGGAGTTTGCCCGACCGGTCTACATGTGTTTTGTGGACTTGGAAAAGGCATTCGACCGTGTCCCTCGGGGAATCCTGTGGGGGGTGCTCCGGGAGTATGGGGTACCGGACCCCTGCTAAGAGCTGTTCGGTCTCTGTACAACCGGTGTCAGAGCTTGGTCCGCATTGCGGCAGTAAGTCGAGCCCGTTTCCAGTGAGAGTTGGACTCCGCCAGGGCTGCCCTTTGTCACCGATTCTGTTCATAACTTTTATGGACAGAATTTCTAGGCGCAACCAGGGTGTTGAAGGGGTCGGTTTGGTGGACTCAGGATTGGGTCACTGCTTTTGCAGATGATGTTGTCCTGTTTGCTTCATCAGGCCGTGATCTTCAGCTCTCTCTGGATCGGTTCGCAGCTGAGTGTGAAGCGGCTGGGATGAGAATCAGCACCTCCAAATCCGAGCATGGTCCTCAGCTGGAAAAGGGTGGAGTGCCCTCTCAGGGTTGGGGGAGAGATCCTGCCCCAAGTGGAGGAGTTCAAGTATCTCGGGGTCTTGTTCACGAGTGAGGGAAGAATGGAGCGTGAGATCGACAGGCGGATCGGTGCGGCATCCGCAGTGATGCGGGCTCTGCATCGGTCTGTTGTGGTGAAAAAGGAGCTGAGCCGTAAGGCAAAGCTCTCAATTTACCAGTCGATCTACGCTCCTACCCTCACCTATGGTCATGAGCTATGGGTAGTGACCGAAAGAACGAGATCGCGAATACAAGCGGCTGAAATGAGTTTCCTCCGCAGGGTGTCTGGGCTTTCCCTTAAAGATAGGGTGAGAAGCTCAGTCATCCGGGAGGGGCTCAGAGTAGAGCCGCTGCTCCTCCGCATCGAGAGGAGTCAGATGAGGTGGTTCGGGCATCTGATCAGGATGCCTCCTGGACGCCTCCCTGGTGAGGTGTTCGGGCACGTCCAACGGGAGGAGGCCCCGGGGAAGACCCAGGACACGCTGGAGGGACTATGTCTCCCGGCTGGCCTGGGAACGCATTGGGATTCTCCCGAAGAGCTGGAAGAAGTGGCGGGGGGGGGAAGTCTGGGCCTCTCTGCTTAAGCTGCTGCCCCCGCGAACCCGACCTCGGATAAGCGGAATGGGATGGATGGATGGCACTTTACTGCCCCTCAGCCTCCTCAAACGCTTGGTGTAAATTTGTTATTTAGAAATATTATAAATTGTTTGAAACAACTTGTTTATTCCAGTCTTCTAAAAAATAATAAACACTTCCCCTTGAAAAAATAGGAAAACACAAACAAATAAATCAGCTAATAAACTTTTAAATTTAAACTGGTCTATAAAAACAAAAGTAACATTTCTCATCTAGGACTTTTGGAGTTTGGAACAGACTGTCCAGGTGTGGTCCTGTCCCCTTCTTCTGTTTGTATTCATGATAATAAAATATTGTTGAACAATCAGCTCCCAGATTTAATGCTTAAAGTATATCTCAGAGCCCCTTACTGCTGAGTATTGAACTTTATTTTCATTCTGTATGACTCTGATGCCCTTCATGCATACATTTTTGATACTTAACACTCTAGGTGATAAACAGAGTTGGCAGTCCACTTCAAAAGCATCACACTTCTGAGTGTTTCACATGGGGGTGTCGCTGTTTCAAGTGTACGATTCAATAATTACATCTTTAAAACAGCAGCTGCAATAGATTTTCATAGAACTACATATTCATTAAGTAACAATAACAACATCAAGTTTCAATAAGTATAAAAAATTACCATAGAGGTTAATGCACACCAAATCTCAAGGACAAATATGAATAATCTTCACGTGTCACTTCCCTTCATCCTGTTATTTTCATGACTACATAAAAAATGTATTCTTGTTATACTTAATTTAATGTTAAATGCAAAACAGCAGCAAATCGCTGATCATCTTTGAAGAGTTTTCTAATAAAGGACAAACTGCCTACAAAATGGCATTTAAGAAAATAAATGTGGGCAGAATTGGACATATGTTTACATTTTTGATATAGTCAGGAATGTTTTTTAGGACTAATGAAGATTTTTCCTGCCCAATATGCATAAAACTTTTCAAGCTTGAATTGGAAGTAGAATATGTAGCAGAACCAGTATAAAAAGTACTCACAGAACAGTGATTATTTTACACTTTCCTTACTTCAAAACTCATAGTTCAATAGTTCTTAAGTTTTGTTTGCACCTATGATGTTATTATCTCTTTCACTTTAAAGCACATTTAATCCAGTCCAGGGTCATGGACACTCCCAGACATGAAATAACGCTAGATGAGGCACCAGACTGGCAAACCAGACACTGACACTACCTCACAGAAATGGGATTTTACCTACAAATGGGAGCTGAGGACTCTGGAACTGTGATGCATTACCATTGTGTTATCCTAATCTTGAAAGCACGGCTGACAATCAGTCCTTTAAGGTGCAACTATTTAGTTTACATTGATAGTTGTTCACACTTTCGCATCATCACCATACTGTATAATTCTCTTTTGGGATAATTAATGAGGGTTACCGATAGGCTTTAGCAGACTAACTTATTTAACTGGAAAGGTTTCTTTTACTTCTGTCCCTCTTTATCTTTATTTTAACAATAAGTGGTGTGATTGAAGAAAGCACTACAAGCTCAACAGATAAATGTTCGGGTGCCAACCTAGTCATCCTCGTTTAATTCTGACTACAACATAATGAAAAAGGGCCACTTTGTGTGCCAATACAATGTTCAATAAGGGTGTAAGGAACACCTCCTTCCGGCAGCTGCAGTCTTTACAGGTGTGAAACCTGAAAGAGTGGAGTCCATTGTTCTCACTGGGTGTCTTTTCTGTATAGCAGAAGGATTAAAAGAAGAGAAGGTGTCATGGGAAAAGCTTTCCTCCGTCTTCAAAGAAGGCAGTCACGGAGCCCAAATGAGAATGCAGAGCATTAAACTATTTGCACAGAGTTATACACAAATGTAAATTGAATAATTATTTGCTTTAATGCTTTTTCTAATTACCATTACCTCACCTAATGCATCATGTCATCTGACTCTTTATATGCAGAGCTTTATTACCTCCTCCAATCAACTAACACCACCAGTAATTTCTGTTTATTCTTTCATTATACAGAACATTGCTTCATTAACAGGGGTATTTTGCGGATTACCCTATTGATCTTAGCACCACTTCATAGGAGTGGTGTATGGGCTTTCCCATCAGTTTACCCCTGCTTTCTGGAGGGGTGGTAGTTACTCGTTTGCCTCACTCTAAAGAAATTATATTGATAACCTTCCTAAGACAATGCAGAGGACTCTTTCAGCTTTAAGTTACAGAACTTACATTTAGTTAAACTTTGAGTTACAGTCAATCCTTTACCTTGTGCTTAATAATTTGTTGTTATTGCTTCATAGCAAAGCCCTCACTGACTGACTGACTGACTGACTGACTCATCACTAATTCTCAAACTTCCCAAGTAGATAGAAGGCTGAAATTTGGCAGGCTCATTCCTTACAGCTTACTTACAAAAGTTAGGCAGGTTTCATTTCGAAATTCTATGCGTAATGGTCATAACTGGAACCTACTTATGTACGTATATACGGCCATAGCCTGCAGCTCAGTCGCCGTGTGGAGTTAGTCCCTCATCGTCACGCCTCCCACGTAATTGAGTGCCTGCCCATATAAGACCATCCGTCAGTAGCAATCCAATAGACACGCTGCCGCTAGATATTCGCAGGTGAAGGACTGTGCTTATGCAAACAAAGATAACATGGTCAGAGATAGACTAGTGTTTGGCACAAACTCAGCGAAAGTGCGAGAGAAACTTTTAAGTGCCGGGTCTGAGCTAACATTAAATAAAGCCATGGACATCGCAAGATCGCACGACATAGCACAAGCACAGCTGAGAACCTTCGATGCATATACTCCGAGCGGCTCACCTGAACTGACTGTGAACGCAGCATGCAGAGAACAAGTAAGAGTTCCAAAGAGCGCTGAACAAAAAATGCATTACACAATTGAGAAGGCAGCAAAAGAATATGAAGCGAGTGACGCATACAAGCATATTCATAAGTGTAGCTACTGCGGAAACAAAGCACGGTGTAAACCTTAAGTTTAAATTAAGTTCATAGACACGCTGCTGCTGGCGTTTGTCATGCCTACGCTGAATACGATATTTGCGAGATACAAGTTTAATGAGAAGACGCAGGGTAAATTGCTGTAACAGAGTTAAAATTGCTGGTGAAGGACTGTGCTTATGCAAACGAAGATGAGATGGTCAGGGATAGAATAGTGTTTGGCACAAACTCAGCAAAAGTGCCAGAGAAACTTTTAAGTGCCGGGTCTGAGCTAACATTAAATAAAGCCGAAGGCACAGCTGAGAACCTTCGATGCATGTACTCCGAGCGGCTCACGTGAACTGACTTTGCAAGACTGGGAAAGGTAAACCCGTGCATGCAGTGTGTGATGTCTCAGATAAAGAGGAAGACAAGCTGTTTATTGATGCAGTAAGAAAGGAACAACCCTCTGAATCTGAACAAGCCTTTGTAGACATATCAGTAGGAAAGCAAGGTGTAAGGCTTAAGTTTAAATTAAGTTCATAAACACGCTGCCACTAAATATTCACAGGCAAATCCACAACTTAATACCAGGAATGCCTGTTAAACATGTTAGATTCACGAGTACCGATTTGGGTAGTGAACACTTCGATGAATGAAACCTGTTATCTTTACAACGGTTGACAAACACGGAATATAACTTGACTACAACACATCCTCCAAATATGAACCTGATTGAAAGAAATAATGATAATCAAATCCTTGATGAAAGCAATTACATTGACAATCATGTTATGTTATTTTTAAAATGTTTCCTTTTCTTTTTCACAACTTCTTTCACACACTACTTCTCCACTGCGAAGTGTGGGTATTTTGCTAGTGTATATATATATACATCATAAAAACAATCCTGGGAGGGAGACTAGGGAGACAAGACGTGATCTTCTTGGAAGACAATTAGACATCCCGTGAGAAACACTTTAACGTCACGTGAAGACAATTTGACGTCCCATGAAAGACACTTTAAGGTTATGTGAGACAAGGCAGTGAGACCACATTTAAAACAAGTTCACGGACATCTAATCAAGCAGTTGTTCGAATGCTCTTGGCAGACAGACATCATGTACTCCCCGCTCTTAAAACAAAGACAAGCAGAACACCCAGCTTGCCAGCAGCAGCAGGAAGCCAGCAGATGATCCGACTGTATCTCCTTAGCGTGCATTCAGCCGCCCCTCTTCACAACACAAGCAGCGTTATACTTCCTGAGAGAAGGATTTAACCACACCCGGGGAAACAAAGGACAAGTATTATTTTTACAAAAGCTTTAAAGTAAAAGTGAAAATAATGCATATGTAACAATTCCCATGAAAATAACAATCTCTTTAAATTGTATATCTGGTAAACTAAACCTGGGGGTGAGCGAGTAAAGTGAGTTGGGGCGGAGCCCCCTAATATATTTATACCTGCTATATCCTAACACAGGGTCACGGGGGTCTGCTGGAGCCAATCCCAGCTAGCACAGGGCACAAGGCACGAACAAATCCCAGGCAGGGCGCCAGCCCACTGCAGGGCACACAAACACATACACACCCACCAAGCACACACTTGGAACAATTTAGAATCAACAATGCACCTAACCTGCATGTCTTTGGACCGTGGGAGGACACCGGAGCATCCCTAGGAAACCCACTCAGACACGGGGAAAACATGCAAACTCCACGCAGGGAGGACCCGGGAAGCGAACCCAGATATATATATATATATATTTATACTAGCTGTGTTAGACCGTGCTGTAAAAAGAACAGGGTCCTAGAAACTATTGAAATTGTCAGAAAAAAAAATTGAAATGTAGAGATGTCAGGTAATTGAAAGGAACTACTCTGGGCATCTCTCTCCTAGGAGGTTCGTTTTGCTGACTTCGTTTGCCCATTATCGCCTAAGCGACCGTCTTTCTTCGGAGGTTTAGTTTTGCCGATGTGTTCGCCACGCTTCTGTAATAGCAGATAAGCGAGTGACTCTCTCTTCTGGAAGTTTTCTTTTGCTGATGTGCAGTCAGGGTACTGTTGCCTCATATGTGGAGGTCTGTGTGACCCTCCAAGGTATGCTTCCCCAGACCATCACTGAAACACAGCCAAACCGGTCATGCTAAATGATAACATTCACGTCTGTCACATGTGCTCAGCATGAATCTATTCTCATCTGTGAAAAGAACGAGACACCAATGGCAGAGCTGCCAATTCTATATTATGCGGCAAATGCCAATTAAGCTCCACTGAGATGGGTTGTGAGCACACGTCCCACTAAAGGATGTCACTCCCTCATGCCACATATTGAATCATGTACACCAGTAGCCACCTGGAGATTATTTTGCAGGTCTCTGGTAGTGCTCCTCCTCTTCCTATCCTCACAAAGAAGTAAATACTGGTCCTGCTGTTGGGTTGATTTTGTTCTATGGCCCTGTCCAACTCTCCTCGTCTGTATGCTGGTATCTCCACCATGCTTTTGAGACTGTGCTGGGAGACACACCTAACCTTCTTGAGACTGCATGTACGGATGTTCTATCCTGGAGTAGCTGGACTGCTGGTGCAACCTGAATTGGCATGCTTGTTATTAATTGTAAAAGTTTATAAAATATTGACTAATAATTCCATACATTTAAGTGAGCACCCCTTCTTGACCCAGTAAGGTAGTACCTACATCAGGTTAGTCTAGAGGGTGAGCCACAGATATATGTGACACAGGACTCTCTGAAATATTGAAGTATAGATGTAAATTTATTTTCTGGAAACAATCAAATAAATACAAATAAAACACTTTTGTTGAAGAAATTGCCAAAGTATGATATCCTCAAAAATCTAAGTACACTGTTTATAAATAGGAACTCCAAATATCCTTATTTATTCTAAAAGCCACAAACTGTCATCAGAATAATAAAAGAACTTTGCAGAGTCCTCTACACCATGCAGAGTTAATCATGACAGCAGCTGGTCTAATATAACAGCAAAGCTGCTGAATTTTCCCTTATCATAAACCAGTGAGCACCTACAATTCTGCATTTTTATTTCAGCTTTATTGAAACGTGTCATTTATTTTTCAATGTCATTTCAATGCTATAACCAAGTACCATCTAATAAGTTGGGAACACCACTGGGAGGCTTTCAGTCAAACCATCAGGCATCTGTTTCCTCCTACAGTGCAAATTCAGTCAATCCAATGAATCATAGCCAGTCAGAAACATACTGCCGAGATTTAAAAAAAAAGCCTGTAATATTTGTAATATTTAATAATTACTATAAACTGAATGCATGCACATTAATTTGATAATTTTATTTTAATTTACATTTATATAAACATTTGTATCTAAAAGTTGTAGGAATATTTTTTATTATACTATAAGAAATAACAAATGTAGCTAAACTGTTGAACATCATTTAATCTTCTTCTTTCGGCTGCTCTCGTTAGGGGTCGCCACTGCGGATCATCTTCTTCCATCTTCCATCTTTTTCTGTGCTCTGCATCTTGTTCTGTTACACCCATCACCTGCATGTCCTCTCTCACCACATCCATAAACCTTCGCTTAGGCCCTCCTCTTTTTCTTTTACCTGGCAGCTCTATCCTCAGCATCCTTCTCCCAATATACCCAGCATCTCTCCTCTGCACATGTCCAAACCAATGCAATCTCGCCTCTCTGACTTTGTCTTCCAACCGTCCAACTTGAGCTGACCCTCTAATGTACTCATTTCTAATCCTATCCATCTTGGTCACACCAAATGCAAATCTTAGCATCTTTAACTCTGCCACCTCCAGCTCTGTCTCCTGCTTTCTGGTCAGTACTACTGTCTCCAACCCATATAAAATAGCTGGTCTCACTACCGTCCTGTAGACATTCCCTTTCACTCTTTCTGATACATGTCTGACACTCTTCTCCACCAATTCCATCCTGCCTGCACTCTCTTTTTCACCTCTCTTCCACAATCCCCATTACTCTGTACTGTTGATCCCAAGTATTTAAACTCATCCACCTTTGCCAACTCTACTCCCTGCATCCTCACCATTGAACTGACCTCCCTCTCATTTACACACATGTATTCTCTCTTGTTCCTACTGACCTTCATTCCTCTCCTCTCTAGAGCATATCTCCACCTCTCTAGGGGCTCCCTACTATTGCTACAAATCACAATGTCATCAGCAAACATCATAGTCCAGGGGGACTCCTGTCTAATCTTGTCTGTCAACCTGTCCATCACCATTGCAAATAAGAAAGGGCTCAGAGCCAATCCCTGATGCAATCCCACCTCCACGTTGAATGCATCCCTCACTCCTATCACAGACCTCACCACTGTCAAACTTCCCTCGTACATATCCTGTACAACTCTTACATACTTCTCTGCCACTCCCGACTTCCTCATACAATACCACAGCTCCTCTCGAGGCACCCTGTCTTATGCTTTCTCCATGTTCACAAAGACGCAATTCAGCTCCTTCTGGCCTTCTCTAAACTTCTCCATCAACATCCTCAGAGCAAACATTGCATCTTTGGTGCTCTTTCTTGGCATGGAACCATACTGCTGCTCACTAATCATCACCTAACTTCTTAACCTAGCTTCCCCTACTCTTTCCCATAACTTCATGCTGTGGCTCATCAATTTTATTCCCCTGTAGCTACTGCAGTCCTGCACATCCCCCTTATTCTTAAATATCGGCACCAGTACACTTCTTCTCCACTCCTCAGGCATCCTCTCAATTTCCAAGATTCGAAAAAACAATCTGGTTAAAAACTCCACTGCCATCTCTCCTAAAAACCTCCATGCTTCCATAATTATGTCATCTGGACCAACGGCCTTTCCGTTTTTCATCCTCTTCATAGCTGTCCTTACTTCCTCCTTGCTAATCCATTGCACTTCCTGATTCACTATCTCCACATCATCCAACCTCATCTCTCTCTCGTTCTCTTCATTCATCAGCCTCTCAAAGTACTCTTTCCATCTGCTCAACACACTATGTATGTTTCCATCTTTATCCTTTATCACTCTAACCTGCTACACATCTTTCCCAGCTCAGTCCCTATGTCTAGCCTTCTTAGTGTCCAACCTCTCATACAACCCATCATACGCCTTTTCTTTAGCCTTCGCCACCTCTCTCTTCACTTTGTGCCTTATCTCCTTGTACTCTTGTCTACTTTCTGCATCTCTCTGACTATCCCACTTCTTCTTTGTCATCCTCGTCCTCTGTATACTCTCCTGTATTTCCTCATTCCACCACCAGGTTTCCTTTTCCTTTCCAAGTGTCACGCCAAGCACCCTTCTTGCTGTCACTACATCTGCTGTAGTTTCCCAGCTGTCTGGTAACTCTTCACTGCTACCCAGTGCCTGTCTCACCACCTCCCTAAACTCAACCTTGCAGTCTTCTTTTTTCAACTTCCACCATTTGATCCTTGGCTCTGCCCTCACTCTCTTCCTCTTCTTGATCTCCAACGTCATCCTACAGACCGCCATCCTATGCTGCTTAACTACACTTTCCCCAGCCGCCACTTTGCAGTCTTCAATCTCCTTCAGATCAACTCTTCTGCATAGGATGTAATCTACCTGTTTGCATCTTCTTCCACTCTTGTACGTAACCCTATATTCCTCCCGCTTCTTAAAATACATATTCACCACAGCCATGTCCATCCTTTTGGCAAAATCCACTATCCTCTAACCTTCTTCATTCCTCTCCTTGACACCATACATACCTATCACCTTCTTGTCACCACTGTTCCCTTCACCAACATGCCCATTGAAATCCTCTCCAATCACCACTTTCTGTTCCTTGGGTACACTGTTCATCACTTCATCCAACTCACTCCAAAAATCTTCTTTCTCACCCATTGTACACCCAACTTACGGTGCATATGCACTAACAACATTCATCATCACACCTCCAATTACCAGCTTCATAATCATTACTCTGCCTGACACTCTTTCATTTCCAAAACACTCTTGACATACTGTTCCTTCAGAACAACTCCTATCTCATTTCTCCTCCCATCCACACCATGATAGAACAATTTGAATCCACCTCCAATCCACCTGGCCTTACTCCCCTTCCATTTAGTCTCTTGTATGCACAATATATCAACCCTGTTTCTCTCCATCATATCTGCTAACTCTCTCACCTTACCAGTCATACTGCCAACATTCAAAGTTCCTACCCTCAGTTCCACTCTCTTTACATTCTTCCTCTCCTCCTGCCTCCCTGGACACGTCTCCCCCCCTTCTTCTCTTTTTTCTTCTTCGACCAACAGTAGCCCAATTTCCGCCAGCACCCTGTTAGCTAACAGTACTGGTGGCAGTCGTTGTTAACCCAGGTCTCGACCGATCCGGTATGGAAATTTGTATTGTTGTCTGCATATTGATTTGGCAAAATTTTACACCGGATGCCCTTCCTGATGTAACCCTCCCCCATTTATCCGAGCTTGGGACCGGCACGAAGAAACACACTGGTTTGTGCATCCCTTGTGGCTGGGTTGTTGAACATCATTTAATACTGAAAAGAAAAATGGAAATTATGTTTGTCCTGGTTCTTTTGAGCCAAAAAATCTAAACTTGATACAAGCAATCTGCATTTCAAAAATTGAAGATTTTCCTTTCCAAGACAATTGTAAAATATCATGAAGTATAATTAAACTCGAAGCCTAGAAACTACCTGAAATACACAAAATTGCCTGCTAATGGTTAAAGAAAAAAGATCCTTAAGGTCACATTAAAACAGATGAAGGGCCAGCAAATAACAGTATGACTTTGTCTTCTGGCACAATGCAACCTGACCATAAATTTCTTGGAAAACTAATTTGACCCCAACATGGTAAATGTACAGCACTTACTGAGATTATATACTTCATAAATAAAATAATTGTATTCAAAAGCTTTTTTTCTTCAGAATCTTTAGTAAAAGCAGCATCTAAAGCCTTTGAAAATCTTCATCTGATCAAAGAAAAATCTGAAGTATGTAGTATACACATTTCAAAACATTGCTGTTACAGTGTTCAGTGAAAATGCTATCTTCAATTAATCCTTTAATGTTGTGAAATGTGCCAACAGATCATACATTATTTTCACTTGGCACTTGACATGCTAATGTTGTTTTGAAGAGGCTACCTGTCATAAAATGACAGCCAATATGATATAAAATAATAAAATGCTTTCTTCAGGTTACATAAATAATTTATGGAATGCAACTTTCTAGATATCTCCTGCCTGGAGGGACTGTTTGTAGCACTTAAACAGTATTGTTGCTTTGAACAAAAATAGCACAATTATAGAAAAATTGTTTGCATAATGTCCTTGAAATGACTTCTTGGAAAGCTGACCATTAGCTTCATCCAAACTGGGCACATCTGAAATTTAATATTGATATATAAAAAGAAACGTTGTTGGATGAAAGGGATGAATGTCTAGACGCTTTCCTCAACTGGATACAATAAAATGCAAGTGAAAATCAACAATTACAACTTATTCCTACTGGAAGGTAGATTTCCAGAATATATCCACATCCAATTAGACAGAATATGTGTGATGCCCGATGGCGTGAGGATAATCCCATGTTCTTACACGCAGGCCTCTACTTCTTTCTTTAGGTTTGTCTGGACTTAATGACCGGGACTGCTGGACTAAGTTCACCTGTCCTAAATCCCAGTTGGTGCATTATTGTCCCACCATTAATAATTGTTAAATATTGTTTAAAGTGGTCATACTTTTTTAAAATTCCACCCATCCATGTGCCTGACTTTTTTGTGCCTTCTTTATTCAATTAAGGGCAGCAGCAGCCAGAAACTTTCTTGGCAGCATCAATAATGCAAGTCCATTCCATGGCAAATTTATGGGTGGAGTTTTATACTTAGGCTTTTGGCTAGATGAACCATTAAAAGTTGCATTTTGGAAGTCATGACTATACTACCACATATTTGCATCATATCACATGTCACTTATTATAAATTGTTCCTAACATAAATCTATACTAATAAAAGGCAAAGCCATCACTGACTCACTCATCACTAATTCTCCAACTTCCCGTGTAGGTAGCAGGCTGAAATTTGGCAGGTTCATTCCTTACAGCTTACTTACAAAAGTTAAGCAGGTTTCATTTCGAAATTCTACGTGTAATGGTCATAACGGTCGACAACGTCCGCTATGTTAAACTTTCTTATTTATGGCCCCATCTTCACGAAATTTGGTAGGCAGCTCCCCTGCGCTAATACTTATTTTGGTGGTATGATGCTATTGTCAGCCGCCATATTGAACTTTCCAACGGTCTTTGTTACTTATGGGCCCATCTTCAAGAAATGTGGTATGCAGGTTCCCATCGCTAACTGAATCCTACTGACATATATATATACATCCATAGTCAGCAGCTCAGTCGCCGTGTAAGGCAGCGTTGGGTCCCCCATTCCCATGCCTCCCACGTAGTGGGCTGCCTGCCTATATAAGGCCGTCCGTCGTGCTGGTCTCTTCATTCCCTTCCTTGCATCGCCACGGGATTCATGTCTCCCTGCTGATAACTGCAGCCTTTTTATTTAATCCAAGGCTTCTCTGCTGTTTTATTGTCTGTTTATTATGATTATAGTTATTGTGTAGGTATTTTAGACTTAGCTTACATTGTTCAGGTATCCATTTCCTTTATCGTTCCAACCATACCCCCATTAACATGTCAATCGAGGTGATCACCATTGATCAAAGAACTGTCACTTACTGAGTGGTTTCCATGCCTGGAGATGGCACCTGCCTTTTCCATTCTCTGTGTTACATATTGCACTGCCATATCAGGCTTATTCTTGATATCCGGAGGAACATTGTGTCTTATTTATTGAATGACTGGGACAGGTTCAAGGTGTGGACTGATGATGGTACAGGAGATAATTATACTACACAGGAGCACTATAAGAGTGAAATGCTTAAGCTCTTCACCTATGGTTCTGCATGTAAGTTGATGGCTGCCACTGAACTGTTCGGATGTTGCTTTCGGATGTTGCTTTCAAGTGTACCGAAATGGCCAAATATTTTACACCTTTGGACAACCACCAATGCCTCTTAAACATCTTAGATTCACAGGTGACAATTTGAGTAGTGTACACTTTGATGTTTATGAATGTTTAAACTCTCAAAAGCTGGATGCGAAGTTATCGATGAAACCGGTTGTATGATTACAATGCTAAACAGATGCCGAATGTCATTTTAACACAAGTCCTGCAAATACTAATGTAATTGAAACAAACCATGAAACTCAAACCGATTATGACAGCAGAATCCAAGCTGTGAGAAAACAGTAAAAAGGAGGTGTGTCAGACATCATGGTACATTTTCTGATGCAGCTAGACAGAAACAACTTTGTGACGCTGCCGTCAAATACTCGCAGAAAAATCCACAAGTTAATAGACCCGCTGTCGTTAAATACTCACAGGCAAATCTACAAGTTCATAGAGACACTGTCTCTAAATACTCGCAGGCAAATCCACAATTTCATAGACACACTGCCGCTAAATATTCGCAAGCAAATCCACAAGTTCATAGAGCTTCGGTTTCTAGGTACGATCCTAATAATGAAAAGCATCTCATATGAAAACAACAGGTTTGGCTCAAAAAAGCCGATTGTGGATTTGCATACGACCCAAACATACATTATGAATCTGACAAAAACAATACACATTGGGAAACTTTGTAACGGCATGAGACTTTAGGTCACGTGTCTGCAAAAGAACCTAATTGAGGCAACAATTTTTACTGCCAGTGGCTCAGGGGAGAGAGTTTTTATTCCTCGCATCCTCGTTATACCCTCTGATCTCCCATTTCAATTCAAACGCCTCCAATTTCCAGTAAGGCTCTACTTCGCAATGACAATTAATAAGTCTCAGGGACAGACCCTACAAAAGGTTGGCATTTATTTGAGGCAAGATTGCTTTTCACATGGCCAACTGTATGTTGCATGCTCAAGAGTAAGCACAGCGCACAGCTTGGTCATATTACAACCGGAGGGCCGAACTGACAACGTGGTATACAAAGAAATCTTTAACAAATAATTATTGGTATATTTTCCCTCAGTTTAAAAAGGTTTAATTTTCTCCTTAATAAAAATTTTAAGGCAGTACTTCGCCGCTGGTATTTTGCTAGTTTACAATATAACCTAAGTCTTACTTGAAATAACATGTTGAAAACTTTGAAATTCTGAGAAGTACACAAGCTCTGTTAACAAAATTGAAATGACAGAAAACTGTTTTTTTGGTTTGCTTATTGTACTTATGGTATATTCTTTTAATTGAGTTAGAAAATGCATGCAGTGTACTGGGATTGGCTCAGCTGTTTTGAAAAACATGCAATTTGCATGGGTTGGCGATGTTAAATTTGTCCTTTCTATATGTGTAACCAGGCTCCAAAATGCTAATCATTCCTTTTCCTTAGTATGAGTACTTGAGTCCACAGGGGATTTTGTTCTTACCCATTTTAACAACATTCATGTGCTCCTTCAAACGTGATTTTCGCCCAATCCGTTATGTTTTCCTTAGTTTCTACTGTATCTTCTTGTCCTTGGTCTCACCTCACTGAATGAATCACTTAACTATGCTGTCAGCTGTTTTATGTTCTCCCACACTTACCTTTCAGGCTGTGGACATGTTTAAATTTACTTTTGATGGGTTTTTGAGTTATCTTTGTGTGATTTTTGGAGTAGTTTGTGTTGCATTTCTTAATTTAAGCATTGTTTTTTACCTTCATATGTTAAATTCTGAAAGCTACTGTTCTGATGACTTGCTGCTATCATGTAACTGTGAGTAAGGCAGTGCCCAGATTCTTTACTACTCCTTAGTTGGACTGCAGAAATTTTAAAGAACAGGTTTCTAGTTAGGGACAAAAAAGAATTTACTGATTTTTTTTTCTTCAATTATCGTTTCCTCTATGCTATATATATATATGTAAAACAAAGTATTTAGTAAGGAGAATCAAAAACCTGACATGTGAGATGAAACAGAAACATCTATGGTTAATAAAGTACAATTTTAGAAGTTAAAAAGTTTGTTTATCAATACCTTCTGTTTATGAGTGTAGATATTCCTTTATTTAGAAAGCATATTTGCTTCAGATTTTGGACAAAAAGTTTAAAATGCTTAATCTCTGCCATGTCAAAAAACAAAACAATTAATGACTTACTGTATGTGCATTATGTTTCTGAAACTCTGCTTTGTTCAAGTGCTTTCTAATTATAAGGGTAACATACAAACTCTAATTTACTTTCATGAAGTAGTCACACTCATCTGTCTATCAATGTTTTTTTGCTGCTTGGGAATTTGGTTTTGAGCCTACTCTTGGTTACTGTTGACTTCTGGGAGGTTTTCATCTTTATCTGCCGCTGCTACACCAACTTATCCTAGTGAGCTGATCTATCCTGCTTAAAATGAAATATATTTTGATAAAAGATTTCATAGGCTTAGTGTTGATTGGGGACTTCTGATCTTTTGAGTAGTTTTGTGATAGTTACACCAAATTATGACACTTTCATAACTTTTTTTGGGCTACTAGCAGTCCCATACACAGTATGAATGCAATACCGATAGGGAAGAGGTATCATTATTCTTGATATTAAGATTTAGCCCTCAGCTTGTTTTCCTTGTCTGTAGGTTTATGCCCAGTGGTAGAGACTAGAAGTCATCAGAGACAATTTACTATAATTTCAGATATATTATGTGACCTTCACTCAATGCCAGCAGCTTAAAGGCCCACATTTCCTGTACCTTTTTTCTGTTTTAACATTGTGTTTTTAACTCCTTGCTTCTAATATTCTAGTATGTTATTACCTTGTGATATTGCCTATGGTTGCTTTCCTTTGCATTAGATCTTTTACTCATGATTGCACTACTTTGCACCTTTTTTAGCTGCCAGTTGGCTTAATGACCTTGCTTGTTTTATACCATATGTTCTTGTTATCTAGCTGTCAGTCTCATGCATCTGAATACATTCTTTAACTATGCCAACAGCTGTTTCAGTCCTCTGTACCCTCCAATGACCCCTTCACCAGTCTGGGTGTGTTGTGAGTGCCAAAAGGGGGATGGAAGATTTGTTATGAAGTGGGACTAATGTTTCAATGATGTGGCAGCCCATTCTGAGTGATGCACTTTGGTCTAAATACATGTTCATTTACCATTCCTGTGAAAAAGTAGACAGAAATTATAGGTAAATTCTTATATGACCACAGGCTGGAAATATTTTGAAGAATAGGTGTTCTCAGCTCTTAACTCATTTCATTAGGCAATGGACATTAGTAGAACATTTTCTTAAATTATTATATATACACGTTTTCATCTTTAATATATTTTAAAATTGTGCTTTTTAACAAAGCTTCACAGTGCTGTGCAAAATGTTTATACACACTCAGGAAGTTTTTTAAGCTGGTTTCCTGGGAAGTAAGTGTTAAATGCAAATACAAATCGATACAATACAGAGTAACTAGAATATCTTGTGTTTTCCAAAGACCTGCAACTTGTGAGATGGCTAGAAGGGCACAGGTTTGATTCTCAAATCTCAAGATTTTATGCATTAGTCAACTTTCACTAGCACCACACTTAATTCAAATAAATTGAGCTATTGATTAATCAAAATAGTATTGCTAGTAGTGCAAATTAAGAAATAAATTGGTGTATTACCACAAATACCTCAGGTAGGGGTCTGGAAATGACAAATTGTAATAGACATAAAACAGAGTTTTGTATCAACAGTGTTATTGTCAGTGAGCAAAAGAACATCAAATCAGATTTTCAAGATGCGATGTCCAAATTGTCAAAGAACTTTAAAAGAAAATTAATAAGCTGTATAGAATTTTAGTCATTTTTTAATCAATACATGATAATTTTTACAATTTAATACACTAAATGAAGGACTGGAGGTAGCTAAAGGGTTAACTAAATGTGGCTTAAAGTTTGAGCACATAAGGGTTGCCTCATCTTAAGAGGAACCACCAACGTAATTACTAAGTTTAAAAAGAAGTAAATGAGTAATAAACACCCCCTTAAAAAGCAAGAACAAACAAGTGAGAAGGCCCAAAGACCCCTATTGTGAAGTTGGAATAATATCAATGGGAAAACCCATAGGACACCACTACTAATGAAGCATTGTTTAGAATAATTAAAGAATCAATATGTATACAAAGTTATTGGTGGGTGTAGCTAAGATGGTAGAATTGTGCATATTAAGAGTCAGAAAGTGTGGTGTATTAGATAAGGTAATGGTAACAAAAAAGTATAAAAGGGAATGAATTGTATTACTGATTGCTCACTCCATGGACTGAGACATTTATGCATATCTATGTGCAAATAAAGAATTGTTATACATTTTTATCTGGTCTCCAAGAATGACTTCTTTGAAAATAGAGGAAAGTTTTTTCCACAACAGCTGAAAAGAGAAAATGCAGAGGAAGATCCAAAAGTCTGGTGCACCTGATCATTAGTGTTTATAGGTTATGCCTGTAAAGAAAAGAAAAAAAATCAGTAAAGCTCTTGCTGTATCTTTGGCATAATCATTTGGCATCAGAATACACTCTTCCACTGTATGAAGTGATCTTAAAAGAAGTGGTCTTATAAGACAAGTTGCAGTTAAAAAATCATTCTTGGGAAAAGAAAATAGCAGAAGAGATTGCAGTATGAGAAGTACAGGTAAAAAGAAAGAGATACAACCAGTGGCAAGAGTTTTGGAGTGCTGAGTACGAATTTTAACTCCTTGGTTCACAGACATACTAGTACAGTATCTCAGAATCAAAGCTGGCGAGAAGTACATTCAGGAATATCAAGCATGTTGATTGCCCTGTCATCGTCTTGGGCTGTATTTCAGTCAATAACACAAGGGCTCTGGTCCAAATTATAGGAATGATGACTGCTGTGAAATATAAACAGATTAGATTACCTACATTATATCTTTAAGAAAATTATTTATTGGCAAAAGTTAATCTTTCAGCATGATAACAGCCGAAAACACACTGCAAACACAATGAAGATCTACTTAGAGAATAAATCTGCAGAGAGAGCACAGACAGTATTAGCTTTGGAGCACCAACCTCAGTATAATTAAGGCTGTATGGGAACACTTTGACAGCAAAAAAGGGGAAAGACGAGTTATGGCAAATCCTGCAAGAAGCATGGAAAAATTTACTACGTGATACAGCAGTGCACCAGACTGACTTGTTTTAGAGGGTCACACAAACTACAGACAAAGATTTTTAAACAAGACATTCTTATTTTTTAATTTTATTATAAGTTTAGTACATTCACTATATATAGATATAGAGTACAGGGAGAGTTGGAGAGTATGTGTTTTATAGTGTTTTCAGGAGAAAATAAAGACTAACTTTAAAAAGTAATAGTCATGGATGATCCAAGACTTTTATACAGAACTGTACATGACATGACATGATGAATAAGAAACTAAATTATTTTTGGCCAGATAAGTTAGTTTTATTCTTCTGGTCTGATCAAAGCTTAAAATGAATAAAAAATTCTCCACATTGTTTTCAGAAGTCGTCTAACCTAGTAAACCAGATATTCTGGGCACATGGGGATAATATATCAATTTCAAACTGTAAATGTTATGATACAGTCAAGGTTTCATTCCTGGCTCAAATTTGTTTTCATTTAATATTTTTTTGTTTAATAAATACACAAGCCATGCTACCTGTTTTGGACAAGTAAAAGAATATTTTAAAAATATTTGCAGTCTCTTGCCTAAAGGGTATCTTTATCACCTTTCCTTGGTATTCGTGTGTGTCTGCTTCCCATCTCAAGTGCATTCCCATGATGCCTGCTTCTCAGAATTTTTTAAGATGCCTTTCTCGCCTCCTGCCTGGATTTATGCTTGCCGTCTTTGAAGGTGACTCTTCACATGCTTACCATGCCATATCTCTTCGTGTGTCTCACACTTGCACTTCAACTTTTCATGGTCTCACCAAAGCCATACTGACCAATAAGATTGCCCAGATGGACTGGACACACATATGTTAGAGCTTTATTATATAGTAAATTACAAATATTTTGTAAATATCATTATTAATTATAGTCTTGTTTTCTTGTCTACATGTACTTTTTTAAGGATTAAATTATCGTTGTAGGTTATGGGGACCTGCCACAGCATTATTTAAGAACCAGACACCCCTCGATTTTGTAGCTGTTTCTTTGATTCTGCTTGCATTTTTATTTTTGGGTCATTGGATGGATTATTGCCTCGCAGTTAGGAGACCTGGGTTCGCTTCCCGGGTCCTCCCTGCGTGGAGTTTGCATGTTCTCCCCGTGTCTGCGTGGGTTTCCTCCGGGCGCTCCGGTTTCCTCCCACAGTCCAAAGACATGCCGGTTAGGTGGATTGGCGATTCTAAATTGGCCCTAGTGTGTGCTTGGGGTGTGGGTGTGTTTGTGTGTGTCCTGCGGTGGGTTGGCACCCTGCCCGGGATTGGTTCCTGCCTTGTGCCCTGTGTTGGCTGGGATTGGCTCCAGCAGACCCCCGTGACCCTGTATTCGGATTCAGCGGGTTAGAAAATGGATGGATGGATGGTTGGATGGATTATTCAGCCTATTGAAATTTTGGCTCTGATTAAGGTACTGGTTTTAGAATTTTGTAGAAGTTTTGTTACCATTTGGTTTGACTTTTGTGGGCAGAACCTTTTCTGCATATTTATCAATTCAGTTTTGTTTTAGAAAGTTCTGTGTTTTTTTCAAAAATCTTTACTTATTTAAAGCAAAATTGTTCTTGTTTTATGGAATAAAGATTTGTATGTGTTTCTAGGTATTTTTGACTTTAAAAGCCTTTGTCCCACTATTGGGTCTGTGCAGGCTTGCATTTTAAGTTTGGGGACAGGCTTACATTTTTGAAGAGAAGAGGTCCACATTTTTATTCAGACCAGTGTCAGAGTACACATCTGACTTTGTTTTTGAGGCTTGCACCTTTTGAGTTTGGTGAGCAGGCAGATAAATCACAACAGCAAAAAGGAAAAACAAAACTGCTTGCTGGCCTGTATTATGAAATGAGTAGTCTATCTAACCACTTTTAGTAAAAGAAAGATGACAAACATATGATGTTTAGATGAGACTTATCAGGAACCCTAAAAGATTTTGGTCATAGTATGGGAAATTTCAATTCATGAAGAAAGTGTTACATTTAGAAAAAAAAATTGTGACCTAAAACCTGTATAACATGGGTGCCCACAATTCTTTGGCTTGCGAGCTACTTTTAAAATGACCAGGTCAAAATGATCTACCTACATTAAAAAGCTATATATATATATATATATATATATATATATTGCGGACTGTGGCCGGCCAGTCAGCCCGGCCGATACTTCCAGGCAGCCAGGTTGAGCTCTCCCTGCAGCAGGGAGGTGCTCCAAATGCCAGCAGGGAATCATGGACAGTTGAGTTTTCCTTTACAGCCCTTCTGGATACCTTGGAGGCCACCAGAGGATGCTGCAGGGAGGCCCAGACACTCATACGTGCCCTATAAACCGGAAGTACATCTTAGTCACAGTGACAGGAGGAATGACATACTTCCGGGATGAAAAGAAGACTTTGGATCTGACCCATGATGCACTTCTGGGTCACGGACTATAAAGGAATCTGGGAGATCCCAGACGAGTGAGCTGAACTGGGTGGAAGGGTCGCAACACGTCTGGGAGGGTAGGATTGTTATTGAGAATTGTATTGTATTGTAATTTATGAGTACTGTGGAGAGGAGGGTGCTTTGTGCACTGTTTAATTCAAATAAATTAATAATTTGGACTTTTATCTGGTGTCTGGCTTCTAGTCTGATGGTTCAAGGGGACGACAGCACCCCTATCTGTCATTATATATATATATATTCAGCAAAAAAAGAAATGTCCCTTTTACAGGACTGTGTATTTCAACAATAATGTTTTAAAAATCCAAATAACTTTACAGATCTTCATTGTAAAGGGTTTAAACAATGTTTTCCATGCATGTTCAATTAACCATAATCAATTAATTAACATGCACCTGTGGAATGGTCATTAAGTCCTTAACAGCTTACAGAAAGTAGGCATTTAAGGTCACAGTTCTAAAAACGCAGGACACTGAAGAGACTTGTCTACCGACTGTGAAAAACACCCAAAGAAAGATGCCCAGGGTCCCTGCTCATCTGCGTGAACGTGCATTAGGCATGCTGCAGGGAGGCATGAGGACTGTTGATGTGGCTAGGGCAATAAATTGCCATGTCTGCACTGTGAGACGCCTAAGACAGCTCTACAGGGAGACAGGAAGGACAGCTGATCATCCTCGCAGTGGAAGATCACGTGTAACAACACCTGCACAGGATCGGTACATCCGAATATCACACCTGCGTGACAGGTACAGGATGGCCACAACAACTGCCCGAGTCACACCAGGAACACACAATCCCTCCATCAGTGCTCAGACTGTCCGCAATAGGCTGAGAGAGGCTGGACTGAGGACTTGTAGGCCTGTTGTAAGGCAGGTCCTTACCAGACATCACCAGCAACAACGCCGCCTATGGGCACAAACCCACCTTCGCTGGACCAGACAGGAGTGGCAAAAAGTGCTCTTCACTGATGAGTCACGGTTTTGTCTCACCAGGGGTGATGGACGGATTCGTGTTTATCGTCGAAGGAATTGAGCACGTCTGGGACCTGTTGGATCGCAAGGGTGAGGGCTAGGGCCATTCCCCCCAGAAATGTCCAGGAACTTGCAGGTGCCTTGGTGGAAGAGTGGGGTAACATCTCCCAGCAAGAACTGACAAATCTGGTCCAGTCCATGAGGAGGAGATGCACTGCAGTACTTCAAGCAGCTGGTGGCCACACCAGATACTGACTGGTACTTTTGATTTTGAGCCTCCCTTCATTCAGGGACACATTGTGAAACATTTTTAGTTTATGTCTTATGGTGTTGACTCTTTTAGTGTTCATACAAATATTTACACATTAAGTTTACTGAAAGTAAAAACAGTTGAAAGTCAAAGGACGTTTCTTTTTTTGCTGAATATAAATATATATACTGAGTATCAGAGGTGGGTAGTAACGAGTTACATTTACTCTGTTACATTTACTTGAGTAACTTTTTTAAAAAATTGTACTTCTAAGAGTAGTTTTACTGCACCATACTTATTACTTTTACTTGAGTACATTTGTGAAGAAGAAATGCTTCTCTTACTCCGCTACATTGGGCAACACTCGAATCATTACTTTTTTCCATTAGATAAAGTCTGTCAGACAATTTTCAATCTGCTCTCTGTAGCGTATACTGTCAAGTTGCACACACACCTTCCATTGGGTCTTCAGCTCTGACGCGAGGTTTTGGATGTTCCCCAAATCAAGGCAAAGCAGCTTTGAGGAGAAATGTTGCATTTTTCGTTTGAAAGCATTAACTGAGCTAATCATATTGGCCATGGTTTTCTCTTTTCCTTACAGCTGTAAATTAAGCTCATTCAACATGTTGGTCAGATCGGAAACAAAATGCCAAGTCTAACGGCCATTGATCGTTATTAAGTTGCTTGTATTCTGCATGTTTAATGACAAGGAGAAACTCCTTTTTCTCTGGCCAGGGGTCTTGAAAGCCTAGCCCTGGTCCTAGCCATCTGCCTCAATGAAGGCATCTTTTATCATCTCTCCATCTTGGAAGAGCTTCTTATGCTTAAATGATCGAGTGACTCACCTGTAACGATGCTTCAGTGTGTCTGCCTTTGCTTTCGAATTCAGCCAAGTGAAAAATGATGGCTGTCCAATTA
The DNA here is from genome assembly GCF_016835505.1 of Polypterus senegalus. Taxonomy (NCBI): domain Eukaryota; kingdom Metazoa; phylum Chordata; class Cladistia; order Polypteriformes; family Polypteridae; genus Polypterus; species Polypterus senegalus. Next base: position 96,651,004 of record NC_053160.1, read on the forward strand.
ACTGTGATTTTAGTTCCCTCTCCTTTCTTTTTCTCAAATCAGTTTTCGGAAGGAAGTCAGTTTCGTAGTTTTTATGAACAGTCTGAAAGTGCCTTTCCACATTTTCCTTCTTTGGAATAGCAATGATAGATTGACAGATCAGACAAACACACTTCGACTGTGACATTGTGAGAGAAAAAAATCCTCTTCCAATTCCACATCCAGCCCATAAACAACAATTTTTTTTAAATCCCTTCTTTAGTCGATATAAATTGGAAGGCTAACTAGATCACTTAGATAGCCAGAGTTTTGCAGTAGCTTGCGTGTTTGATCGTGCGTGCGGGATGACCAGTGTGTCAGAAGAAAAGAAATCTCAGACTAGCCGCCCTGTATGTCAATCAAGTGGCAAATGCCATAGAGAGGATATATGATAGACTAACATTTAAAAAAAATTTTTTTTAAATGCAATGTAATCTACCTACACTCCCTTTCTGATCTACCGGTTGATCGCAATCGACGCATTGTGCACCCCTGCTGTATATAGAAGTATGATTTGTTTAGATATTCATTTATTTTTTTAAATTCTTAGCAGTAATTTCTGAAAAATGGAGACTTAAGCCTTAACCCTGTATCATTTAATACTATACAGGAACCAACAATGAAAGCCACATCAATTCCTACATTGGGTACTGTGACACAAACTCACATTGGCCCAGTTTAGAGTTGCCAAGTAACCAACCTGCTCATCTTTAAGTTGTGAAAGGAAGACCAAGTTTTTTGATTAAACCCATTTGAACACAAGGTTTATGTGCAAACTCCACTCAGAAAGAGACTAGGCCAAGAGTCTAACCCAGGTCCGTATCGATGTGAAACAGCAACACTAACCTCTGCTCCATCGTTTTCTTAATACAATTATTCATATACAGTATATAAAGCTCAATGTGTCTGTGTTTGTGTGTTTATTCTTTATACAATTCCACACCCTTTGTCCAATCCCAACAAACCTTTGCTTACATATCCCACTTTGAAAGGAGGAGATGACATACTATCTGGAACTGAAAAAATTTAACCTTTGGGGTTCCTCTTTTACAACCGTGAGTTTTATGGATATTTTTCAAAGCCATAGAAAAGGCAATGTACTGTTTTCAGCAAAGTGATCTGTCACATGTAATTGTATGACAGAAAAATATGTATTTCTGAATTGTATCAGTACTTATTCATTTTCTTGTTAGAACTATGCCTATAATAATCATATCTGGTGCCGCCGCGAGTGGCAGCCATTCCAGCAGCTCCATGTATGACTTTATCTTTTTACCTGTTTTTCTATATTTTTCTCTATTTCACTGATCACTTCTACCACTTTCTTTTATGTGGAATCGCTCCCTGGACACTTTTTACTACTTTTACTACTTGACATGGATTTTTACACGCTGAGACTCGCCTATTCAAGTAGTCAACTTCAAGCACTGAGAAGAAATGCCCATGCCGGTGTGGTTCCCTATTTACCTGACGAGGTAAGAATATGATATCGGGGCAGCCGAGCCGGCGCTAAGATAAAAGCCAAGTGGCTTGTGAGAAAGTGGTGCTATAAGCCTTCAGTGCCTTCTGTGATCCTGGGAAATGTGAACTCTCTACTAAATAAGATCGACGAACTGGCTGTGCTGGTGAAAAATGTCAGAACCTACAGAGAATACAGCTTGCTATGTTTTAGTGAAACGTGGCTAACAACTACCATTCCAGATGCTAACGTGGAGCTACCTGGGTTTAGCACAGTTAGAGCGGACAGAGACGCAAATACCTGCAGTAAGAAGAAAGGAGGGGGTGTCACTCTCTATGTCAATACAAAGTGGTGCAACTCAGGACATGTAAACGTTAAAATCTCCACTTGCTGCAGGGACATCGAACTGTTGGCCATAAGTTTGCTTCCCTATTACTTGCCCAGAGAGTTTGGACACGTCATTGTTGTTATTGTTTACATCCCTCCTCGAGTGAACACGGAGATAGCGGGTGATGTTATCCATTGCGCAGTTGCTAAGTTACAAACGCAGCACCCCGAGGCGGTTGTACTAATCGCTGGAGACTTTAACCATGTGACGCTGGAACATTACCTGCCTTCTCCCAGTATGTGGATTGTAACACTCAGGGAAATAGGATTATCAACTTACTGTATGCAAACGTTAAAGATGCATACAGCGCCACCCCACTGCCTGCGCTTGGGAAAGCAGATCATAACCTGGTTCTGCTTCAGCCTCACTACAAACCAAGAGTGAAGGCACTACCTACAACCACATGATCATTCAGGAAGTGGTCCCCTGAGGCAGAGCAGGCTCAGAGAGACTGCTTGGGAACTACAGACTGGAATATACTGCAGGGGTCACATAGTGAGAACATTGAAGAGGCTGTTGACTGCACAACTGATTACATCAACTTCTGTATGAACATTGTAGTTCCAGTAAGAACAGTACGCTGTTATGCTAACAATAAGCCATGGATTACAAGTGACATCAAGGGCCTTTGAACCAGAAGAAAAGGGCTTTTAGAGGCGGTGATCAGCATGAGCTCGAGCGCATGCAGAAGGAACTCCGAGTCCAGCTCAGGGCGGAGAAGGAGCAGTACAGGAGAAAGCTGGGGCAGAAGTTGCAGAATAACTGCATGAAGGAAGTGTGGGATGTGATGAAGATCACTGGCTGCAGCTCGAAGCGGGGTGCCACCATTGAGAGAGATGTGGAGAAAGCAAACCAAATGAACAACTTCTTTAACAGGTTTGACCACCCTAACCTACTCTCACCTCGGAGTACTGGATCCTCCAACCATCCTTCTGCTGATAACAGCATAGGAGAGTGTGGACGAAGGATCAAACAAATAGCAGGCAGACACCAATTCTAATAAGCAGAATCTTTTATTTCTGGCTTCTTGGTGAGCAGAGCAGCTTTTTCTTACAGAGGGAAAATGCAAGGAAGGCCCCCGACAAGGGGGGTTCAGCTGCATTTATTACAAAATCTTCAAAGAGAATGGTTAGAAAAAAAATAGATTAGTTCCATCCAAGGCCACAGAACATTCTTTACAAAATTTGTTGATTACAATGGAAAGCATAAATTCTAGTCTTATATTTGGAATGAAGCTTATCAGAAAACTTGTCATATGTATGGCATCTTACTAGGACGGTAATCTAGACACTGCTGAAGCAACTGGGAAGAGTCAAAAACTGCATTCCACACTGGCAGCTCTACCCTAATAAGCACACTTATTTTTATCTGTTATAATAATACCAAGGCATTCAGAGAACATGCAGATTTTCATACAGAAGCTAGCACTAGATTTTAACTTCCATTCCACAAGAGACATACCCACCCACAATTACAGCAGCGCAGGTGAGCAGAGAGCTGAGGAGACTTCGTGCCAGCAAAGCAGCGGGTTCAGATGGAGTATCGCCATGACTGCTGAAGGCCTGTGCGTAGGAACTGGGGAGTCCTCTACAGCGCATCTTCAACCTGAGCCTAGAACAGGGGAGAGTCCCGAGGCTTTGGAAAACATCTTGTATCACCCCATTCCCAAAGGTATCACGTCCTAGTGAGTTGAATGACTTCCGGCCTGTTGCTCTGACGTCACATGTGATGAAGACCATGGAGCGGCTTCTGCTTCACCACCTGAGGACACAGGTCCGCAGTTCGCATACCAGGATAAGGTGGGAGCAGAGGATGCCATCATCTATATGCTACACCGATCCCTTTCCAACTTGGACAGAGGCAGTGGTACTGTAAGAATTATGTTTTTGGACTTCTCTAGCGCCTTCAGCAGCATTCAACCTCTGCTTCTTAGAGACAAGCTGACAGAGATGGGAGTAGATTCACACCTGGTGGCATGGATCATGGACTATCTTACAGACAGACCTCAGTATGTACGTCTCAGGAACTGCAGGTCTGACATTGTGGTCAGCAACACAGGAGCGCCACAAGGGACTGTATTTTGTCCGATCCTGTTCAGCCTATATATATCAGACTTCCAATACGATTCGGAGGCCTGCCACGTGCAAAGGTTCGCTGACAACACTGCTATTGTGGGCTGCATCAGGAGTGGGCAGGAGGAGGAGTATAGGAAGCTAATCAAAGACTTTGTTAAATGGTGCGACTCAAACCACTTACACCTGAACATCAGCAAGACCAAAGAACTGGTGGTGGATTTTAGTAAACACAAAATGCAGTTTTTAAATGATGGTTTTTATTATTTAGGGAGAAAAAAAAATCCAAACCTACATGGCCCTGTGTGAAAAAGTAATTGCCCCCTGAACCTAATAACTGGTTGGGCCACCCTTAGCAGCAATAACTGCAATCAAGCGTTTGCAATAACTTGCAATGAGTCTTTTTAGTGCTCTGGAGGAATTTTGGCCCACTCATCTTTGCAGAATTGTTGTAATTCAGCTTTATTTGAGGGTTTTCTAGCATGAACCGCCTTTTAAGGTCATGCCATAGCATCTCAATTGGATTCAGGTCAGGACTTTGACTAGGCCACTCCAAAGTCTTCATTTTGTTTTTCTTCAGCCATTCAGAGGTGGATTTGCTGGTGTGTTTTGGGTCATTGTCCTGTTGCAGCACCCAAGATCGCTTCAGCTTGAGTTGAAGAACAGATGGCGGACATACTCCTTCAGGATTTTTGGTAGACAGTAGAATTCATGGTTCCATCTATCACAGCAAGCCTTCCAGGTCCTGAAGCAGCAAAACAACCCCAGACCATCACACTACCACCACCATATTTTACTGTTGGTATGATGTTCTTTTTCTGAAATGCTGTGTTCCTTTTACGCCAGATGTAATGGGACATTTGCCTTCCAAAAAGTTCTATTTTTATCTCATCAGTCCAAAAGGTATTTTCCCAAAAGTCTTGGCAATCATTGAGATGTTTCTTAGCAAAATTGAGACAAGCCCTAATGTTCTTTTTGCTTAACAGTGGTTTGCATCTTGTAAATCTGCCATGCAAGCCATTTTTGCCCAGTCTCTTTCTTATGGTGGAGTCGTGAACACTGACCTTAATTGAGGCAAGTGAGGCCTGCAGTTCTTTACACGTTGTCCTGGGGTCTTTTGTAAACTCTCGGATGAGTCGTCTCTGCGCTCTTGGGGTAATTTTGGTCGGCCGGCCACTCCTGGGAAGGTTCACCACTGTTTCATGTTTTTGCCATTTGTGGATAATGGCTCTCACTGTGGTTCGCTGGAGTCCCAAAGCTTTAGAAATGGCTTTATAACCTTTACCAGACTGATAGATCTCAATTACTTCTGTTCTCATTTGTTCCTGAATTTCTTTGGATCTTGGCATGATGTCTAGCTTTTGAGGTGCTTTTGGTGTACTTCTCTGTGTCAGGCAGCTCCTATTTAAGTGATTTCTTGATTGAAACAGGTGTGGCAGTAATCAGGCCTGGGGGTGGCTACGGAAATTGAACTCAGGTGTGATACACCACAGTTAGGTTATTTTTAACAAGGGGCAATTACTTTTTCACACAGGGCCATGTAGGTTTGGATTTTTTTTTCTCCCTAAATAATAAAAACCATCATTTAAAAACTGCATTTTGTGTTTACTTGTGTTATATTTCACTAATGGTTAAATGTGTTTGATGATCAGAAACATTTTATGTGACAAACATGCAAAAGAATAAGAAATCAGGAAGGGGGCAAATAGTTTTTCACACCACTGTAAATACCTGGGAGTGCAGCTGGATGGTAAATTGGACTGGACTGCGAATACTGATGCTCTATGTAAGAAAGGTCAGAGCCGACTTTACTTCCTTAGAACGTTGGCATCCTTCAACATCTGCAATAAGATGCTGCAGATGTTCTACCAGACGGTTGTGGTGAGTGCCCTCTTCTACACGGTGGTGTGCTGGGGAGGCAGCATAAAGAAGAAGGATGTCTCACGCCTGGACAAACTTGTTAGGAAGGCAGGCTCTATTGTATGAATGAAGCTGGACGGTTTAACATCTGTGGCAGAGCGACAGGCGCTAAGCAAGTTCCTGTCTATCATGAAGAATCCACTGCATCCACTGAACAGTGTCATCTCCAGGCAGAGAAGTAGCTACAGTGACAGACTGCTGTCACTGTCCTGCTCCACTGACAGACTGAGGAGATCGTTCCTCCCCCACACTATGCGACTCTTCAATTCCAACTGGGGGAGTAAATGCTAACATTATTCAAAGTTATTGTCTGCTTTTACATGCATTTTTATTACTATTTAATTTAATATTGTTTTTTGTATCAGTATACTGCTGCTGGATTATGTGAATTTCCCCTTGGGATTAATAAAGTATCTATCTATCTATCTATCTATCTATCTATCTATCTATCTATCTATCTATCTATCTATCTATCTATCTATCTATCTATCTATCTATCTATCTATCTATCTATCGTCAGGGATGCCAGGGGTAACGACCTGGCCGGGACGCCGAGATGGACCGGAAGAGGGTCAGAGCCCACCCTGGATCACGTGGGGGCCGCCTTCCTGGTTGCTCTGGGGGCCACGGGTACAGGGCATGGAAGCTCCACCCTGTAGGGGCCCGTGGTCACCGCCAGGATGCGCCCCAATGCCTTGGGGACCTGTTACCCCAGCACTTCCGCCACACCAGGAAGTGCTGGGGGGAAGACTTAGGACGGCACCCGGAGAGCTGCCAGGAGGACAGCCAGCACTTCCGCCACGCTGGGGCGTGGCCAAGGAAGGAATGCCGGGAACAGCTGGGGCTCATCCGGTGACTGTATAAAAGGGGCCGTCTCCATTCATTCGGGGCTGGAGTTGGGAGGCGGAAGGACGAAGCACAGGAGAGGTGTGGAGGCGGCCCAAAGAAAGGCATTTGTGGCCAGGAATGAGAGTGTTTGGGGTTTTGTGCACTAATGGACTGGGTCAGAGTGACCATATTTGTAAATAGTTTGTGTAAATAAAACGTGTGGTAGTGAAAACAACATGTCCGCCTGTCTGTGTCCGGGTTGGCTCCACATCTGGCGTAGCTGGCAGGATGCTCCGCCTGTTACAAGTGGTACTGTAAGAATTATGTTTTTGGACTTCTCGAGTGCCTTCAGCACCATCCAACCTCTGCTTCTTAAAGACAAGCTGACAGAGATGGGAGTAGATTCACACCTGGTGGCATGGATCATGGACTATCTTACAGACAGTCCTCAGTATGTGCGTCTCAGGAATTGCAGGTCTGATATTGTGGTAAGCAACACATTGGAGCGCCACAAGGGACTGTACTTTGTCCGGTCCTGTTCAGCCTATATATATCAGACTTCCAATACGATTCGGAGGCCTGCCACGTGCAAAGGTTCGCTGACAACACTGCTGTTGTGGGCTGCGGTGCCGCGGGCTGTATGCGCGGCGAGGGGGGAGTCCGTGAGGACGCTGAATGGACATGGGCTGCTAAGTGCCCCGGGTCCTAGCGCCCTCCGCCCCGAGTGGCTGCGGTCGCACGCCGCACTGTAGGGACGCAGACAGGAAAGAGGCGCTTTCTTTTGCATAAGGAGTCTCAAACCGTCATGGCGTCCCAGAGTGAAAGGAGGAATGGCAGGCAGAGCGCCGGTTCCTCCGATATGTTCGGACGTGGTGCTGGGTACACGCCTCTGGGTGTTGGCCGCCCTCTGCGAGGGCAGAGGGAATCCCTGAGGCCGGCAGAGAGAGCGCAGGTGGTGCCGGTGGTTCTAACATCAAGAGGAACACGGAAGCTGCGGAGAGGGTGCCGAACAGGGAAGTGCCAGGGTGCCAAATGGAGGGAGGAATCCTGCCAGTGCGTGGCACAGGAAGGGTGCCTTGGCAGCGGTTCTGCCCCTGTGTTCTTCTCTATTGCAGGGAGGGGGACCTGCCCTCAGACGTCGGACCGTCTGCTGAAGGATCTCTCTGCTGGTGTGCGGGTGCCGTGATGGACCGGAAGAGGGTCAGTGCCCACCCTGGATCACGTGGGGGCCACTTTCCTGGTTGCTCTGGGGGCCACTGATACAGGGCATGGAAGCTCCACCTGGGGCTCATCCGGGGACTGTATAAAAGGGGCCCGAAGAAAGGCATTTGTGGCCAGGACTGAGAGTGTTTGGGGTTTTGTGCACTAATGGACTGGGTCTGAGTGACCATATTTGTAAATAGTTTGTGTAAATAAAACGTGTGGTGGTGAAAAACAACATGTCCACCGATCTGTGTCCGGGTTAGCTCCACACTATCTATCTATCTATCTATCTATCTATCTATCTATCTATCTATCTATCTATCTATCTATCTATCTATCTATCTATCTATCTATCTATCTATCTATCTATCTATCTATCTATCTACTGTATCTAAAGAAAGGGACTGGAATTGGAAGAATGTCTTCTGCTGCCAAATAGAAATTAGACACTTCTGCTCTGAAATTACTTACCCAGGCAGCACTGGGTCCTGCTGCTAGTATACAGAGCAGTTGCTAAAAGAATAACCTCAATTTGCTTTAACCTTGAAAAACATGCTATACTGCAAAAACTTGTATTTATTTCTGTTTACAATAAGTAGTGTGACCATACATTTATTTGATTCTATAATGCTAGATAGTTGTCACTGTTGCTTTTGATCATTTTTAATGGTTAAATCATTTCTTGTTGCTGAAACCATCATATTTTTGGGTTGCATTTAGAAATAGAAATCTTAAGCTGATTTATTTCTAGATGAAAGAGTTGATCCTACCTGGGGAAGCACTGAAAAGCAAGCATTTGCAATCAAAGGGAACCTTTTAGCTGTTTTTCAGCCACACAAGCAGATAACAGTCTCTCAGAAGCTTGCCCTTGGCCAGGGTGACCTTGCTAGCTAGGTGGTCTATAGATTTTTCCAGTTTGTGGACTCCCTGCGGTTATGAGTTTTAGTCTCTGTCTGTGACATCTTACAAGTTATAAGGGCACCTGAGTCAAAAGACTTCAGTATACAGTACCAAGGATTTTTTTTTAAATAATTTATGAGATGAAGTTAAAGGCCTCAATGCCATGCAACTAATCAGTTAATGCAATAAAATGCTTTCAGCATTAGTTGCTGAGGTGAACTGGCAATTTATTTACATAATTCAATTGAAATGCTTTAAAATAATTTAATCACTACACTAGTTGGTGATACAGAATATATAGTTTTGTAGTTTTTGAGAATCAATATACACCTTTGCCGAAGGAGACAAATGAAATGGCTGGTGTGAAAATTAAAAATGAAGGGAATATAGACTTCCCATGGTATTATTCATTAGTACTAGGAAATGTTCAAAATCACAGTTTGCTGGTGGACTTTAAAAATGAGAGGAACTGAACTGAATGAAACAATGCATACATTTCCAATGAGACGTTGTTTACTATTTTTGCGGCAGGAAGAGTGTCTGCAATGACACTTTAGTTTCCAGCCTTGAGTAGAAGTGAAGTGAGTTTTTATGAAGTAGCAGGAGATTCACCCCTGTAAGGCAGACTAGACTACACAAACAACTGTTATTTTATGTGGCACCTTTCTGTAGAGAACACCTTCTCAGTGCACTTCAAAATAAAATTAGAAATACACAATAGCAGTTTACATGTTTTTGCGCATACGCAAAAGCTCCAGCAACTTAAAGCCTTAGCCTTTAGGACCTTGTGTTGTCATGTACTGCCAACCTTCTTTGGCCTACATTTTTTTCATGCTACAGGATCAGATTTTTCCTGTTATTGGTGAGGTCACCTGCCACCTTGTACTCAGGGCAACCTTCATGCTTCAGCCCAGCTCATAAATCTCTCTCATTTGCTGGTTCTAATTTCTGTTGCTGTTCTCTGGCATCCAGCAGACTATTTTACCACACACTAATAACACCTGAGGTCCAACACTGACCTATGCAGAACCTTTCCAGTTATCCATATTCCTTTAAGGAGACTTCCTGTGAAAGGCACCTATGCTTTGTGGCATCATAGTGCTGCCTTTATATATTGTAATGTCTTGCCAGCCAGGCTCTTGTTCACAATAGATACATATACATTTTATACAAGTATAAAATAGTGTATGGTAACTAGACTACCAGGTATACCACAAGGGAGAAAACAATGCGAGAAGTAAAAATTAAAGTAAAAAAAAAGTCACAATGAAAAAGAAACTAAGCAGAGAGAATACCTAATCGCAAAATCAACCATCTAAACTGTTTTCTCAGTAAACTCAGATAGGGAAATTAATTCATGGATGATCTTTTAAACAAGTTGTATCGTTAATGCATTTCACAACCTACAATATGAGGACATACCCCAAACAAAATAAGAGATGCCGTTATTGTTGATTTCCTTTAACTGTAATTCTTTTTCATGTTATTCTTAAAAATGTGATCATCAAAAAAAAAAATGTATATATATATATATATATATATATATATATATATATATATATATATATATATATATATATATATATATATATATATATATATATATATATATATATATGGGATTTGTTTCTTGCCTTGCGCCCTGTGTTGGCTGGGATTGGCTCCAGCAGACCCCCGTGACCCTGTAGTTAGGATATAGTGGGTTGGATAATGGATGGATGGATTGATATACAGTATATGGGAGGTACCTTGATGATGGAAAGACAAAAATAGCAACAAATGTTAACAACCAAGATGATGGCAAAAATAGTACAAATTAATTCATAACAAAAGTAAATTTTAAACCAAAAACATGATGGAAGATTCAGAATCAAGAAACCTCTAAATGAGGAGTCAACCTCATAAATTGGTGGAGAAAAATGTATAAAAAAAGTTAATAATGAACTCATTCATTACAGTAATCTACTAATGTGATGTCAGTTTTACAAACTTCATTTTATTTATACCCTATCAAGGTCTGACTTCTGAGTGTGTTAAACCTACTTTTGCACTTAATGGTGGAAATCTTTTTTAGATTTTAAAACTTTATTACTTTGACCACAGATATGTTAGCAAAATATGGCCTGCCTAGATGATAGGCCAGCATGGCAAGAACACCCGTTATGAAGGCCGTTTGGAGATGGGACATTCAAAAATGAGGCTGCAAGTTTTTATACATTTATTGGATTATTACTGTCACTTGTACAGAGTACAGTGAAATTCTTACTTGTTTGCGCTATTCTACATGCAACACATTACTAGTCTCTGGTGTCATGATTGGTGAGTATACCCACCTTACCTCGAAACTTCTATCTTTCTTAGTTGAAAAATTTCAGAACGTATTTATCATATTTGGATTTACTGTTGAGACACATAAAGTCATGCATGTCACAATCATACTTCATTTTTGCCCACACCCTAATCCTTAGCTCCCACATTTTTTCTGGAAGCCACCTGAGGCCCATTTGAGTCCTATTCATAAATGCATTTTTATAGTAAGCAGGCCACTCTCATTAAGCTTTCTTTTATTAACAGGACAACCAGATTTCTTTTTTTTCTTATTACCATGTTATATCAACCCAAATTTAGGACACCACATTTTCTTACAATAAATAAATTAAAAATAAATAAAAATTTTTCTTTGTTCTTTCTTATAGATGCAGTTACTTATTCAGGTATTGCACTGCACATGTTGATGCACATAGCTACTTGCTAGATGCAACATTTAAACTTTTAGCTTTTATCCCTATTCGTTTTGACTTTGTTACTCTTTCTTTCCCTTGTTCATTTTCAATTATTGCCTTTGGACAAATCAAAGTCAAAAAAGAGAATTAAACCAAAACAAATCAAATATTTGGCCTACTTGAAAAGAAACTAACTGCACTAAAAGTTTGCGTTTTCCCCAGTTGAAAGGTAATCTTAACTGGCATCACAGCACTGTCATGTGACCTCTGTTACTCATATTACATTAAAATTAAACAGGATAAAATAAAAAACATTTATATTTTTTCCTTAACAAATTCCATACAATAAAAACCTTCAAAATCATATGTAATATGACAGTACTGTTGTTATGGTTAGTTGCTAAGGGTGTGACTTGGATGTCTCTGAATTGTAATTAACTAGCATTATCCTAGATTGTTAAATAACACTAAAAACCTGCTCGTAGTGTTTTGATTAATTGTTCTCCCAGTTTTTGACTGTATGCTTAGTGTTTATAGCTTAATGTTTGCTAACAGTTTCATGGGAAAACAGTTTCATGGTTTTGACCCATCCTTGTCTTTTCACATCTCTCTACCGGTCCTTTCTTCTCATTTTGTATTGTGCCCTCCCTTTTCAGTTTGTCTTGTGTTGAGATATGAAGTTTCTGATCAAGGTAAAAATGGGGTGCAAGACCTACAAAAAGGCCCAATAAGCAAGCCATGACCTTATCTGATCTGAGCAGATAAAGCCTTCCTCCATGTAGCCGGTCCAAACTACTATCAGTATACCTTTACTTTTCTTCTTCTTCTTTCGGCTGCTCCCGTTAGGGGTCGCCACAGCGGATCATCTTCTTCCATACCTTTCTGTCCTCTGCATCTTCAACATACCTTTACCCTAACAGGCCAAAAAATGGGAAACTGGCTATAAAACCTTAAAACACTTCAAATAGTTTCAAAGTGTCCAAAAATCCCTTCAAAAGAAACAATCATCTCTGGCTTGAACGAGTTCGTTCAAGTCAGTTTTGGACTTATCTGTTCAGGCCTCTGGCTTCAACAAATAAAACCAAAATAAGAATCTTTATCAATTAAGAACTTATTAGAAGAAAGTACAAAATGAGAAAAACAAGGATGTTGCCTAAGGAGGCAGTCCAAGGCCAATCTGTAATCCAATATTCAGAATCCGCAGACAAAGAAAGAAGTCCACAAAGACGGAAAAATCAAATGAAAACAGTTCTTACAATAATGAACTCCCAAAGCTTTCAATAATAACAGGCGTGATGTCAGGATGGACCTGTCCCTTGGGGGTTCCATCCACAGAACACAAGGACTAGACACACATTTAAAGGTACAATACATAATTACCGAATAATAAAGAAAACAAACAGCAATCACAACAATACATGAAAAATAGTAATTCAAATTTAACAAAAAAACCCCACAGAAATACATAAACCCAAACAAATACATAACAACACATGCAGCTAACTCTGCTCCCCCCTAAGAATTTGCTACTGTCAGCAAGGTGTAAATCCTTATTTCCCACACCTACAGAACATCTATATTTGAACAATGCCATCAGTGACTTACTGAAGGGAACTGTTCAGTGTTCAAGAGTGGCAACTACTCACAATAACCTAACAGACCAATACTTGAAATCAGGTATCTTTAGCCATCTTTTACATCAGACTGCAATATTTATATCTGGCATTCATATCATTAGGGTATGAGTGTATTAACAGCCTTTAGAGATTTACTTAGGAACATGCATTCATTTTCAATTAAATCATAAAAAGGTATTATACCATTTTCAGAAAAGTACACTTTAATGGTTCTGGAAAATATATAAAATGGCAGTTAAACATTTAGTGTACAAGGATTGTTCAATAAACAGGCTTTTAGTACTGGTAAACAGCTTGCTTTGCTCTGGGCTGTTGATATGTCCTGGAAGTCTCCTTAGAGTAAATGATCTGCTGTCTCTTTTTATTTGACCAGCCTAAAGGTTTCTTTACAATTTCTTTTCTGTAATATTAATCTATTTATTTCCTTTTTTCTTACTTATTATGTGCAGAAAATGTTTTTCTGTTGACCTCTTCTCCCCCACAATCCATTTTATATTCCTTTATTCCAATACATCTTCACATAGGAAGTAAAGGAAATAATTAGCACGTTAGCACGAGTTTTGACAAAAAGAAAAAAAAAAGTGTCATAGCATTTAACTTAACACACTACACATATTCATGAAAATAATTTAAAGCACCAAATCTCACTTCATAATTAGATAAGTGAAATACTTAAGACTGCATCTCAAAACCAATATTGTATATATACCTGTCTCTCCTATAAATGCCCTCCACCCTCCATTCTTTGCTAAAGAGTTTAGCTTTGTGTTGTAATTTGCAGCATTCAGTGGATTCAGAAACTATTCTTCATTTTTTGCATAATTTATTATGTTGTAGATTTAATTTTAAATGATAAATTTGCAAATTTTGTCCTCCTGTCACCACTAAATAAACAGTAATGACGAAGTGAAATAGTATTTTCAGAAAAGACATATATTAAATATATGTTTATATATTAAAAATCAAAAAATGAAATCATTCATTTACATAAGTATTCAGACCCTTGGCTGCAACACTCCAAATTGTGATCGGGTGCATCCTGTTTACTGTATTTCTCCTTGAGATATGACTATAACTTGATTGGTGTACGCTTGTGCTAACTGAATTCATTGGACACTGTTAAAGAAAGGCACAAGCCTGTGCATATAAAGTCCCAAAGTTCACACTGTATGTCAGGACAAAAAATAAACTGTTATGCCCATGGAACTCTTTGTTGACTTCTACAATAAAACTGAGGAGAGGCCATAAATATAATTCTAAAGCTTTGATTGTCCTCAGGAGTACACTGGCTTCAATAATAGTGAAACGGAAGAAGTTTGGAACCAACAGATCTCTGCCAAGAGAGGCCTTGCTCTGGGAGGTCACTTTAACAGAGCTTCAGAGGTCCTCTGCTGAGACAGGAGAACCTGCCAGAAGGATGAACATCTAAGCAGCAGTCCATCAATCAGGCGTTTATGGTAGAGAGACTAACTTCCATTTTGAGTTTGCTAAATTGCATTTAAAGGACACTTAGAGCATTAATACAAAGATTTTCTGGTCTGATGAGAACAAAAATCCAAGCACTATCTCTGGCGCAGACCAGGCATTGCTCATCACTTCTGTAATACCATCCTTAAGGTGAAGCATGGTTTTGGCAGCATACTGCTATGAGAGTTCTTCTCAGTGGCAGGAACAGGGAGACTGGTCAGAACCGAGGGAAGGATGAATGTGGACAAATACAGGGAGGTCCTTGAAGAAAACCTGTTCCAGAGTACACATGACCTCTGACTGATGAAATAGTTCAGCATGGCAATGACAACACAAGACATCCAAGACATTTCTTGAGTGACCCAGCCAAAGCCATAGAACATGTGTGGAGAGTCCTGAATATAGCAGTTTATAGACACTTCTCTTTCAGTATAACAGAGCATGAGAAGATCTGCAAGCAAGATAAACTACCTGGTGCAAAGGTTGTAGACATCCATCCCAGAAGATTCTAAGCTGAAATTTCTACCAAAGTGGATCCTACAAAGTCCTAAATTAAGGGTCAGAATACTTATATTAATAAAAACTTTCATTTACTGACTTTTAATAAATTTTAAAACCTTTCTTAAAGCAGGATTTCACTTAGCTAATACGGGTTGTTAAATGTTGAAGGATATCTACAATACAATGAAGGGGGCTGAATACTTTCTGAATCTAATGTAATATCTACCAAAAGTCAATTGTGTCATATTATCCTGATTAAAGAACTTCATGCAGCACACACTTACACTGGACCATTTTAAAACTTCATACTAATCTAACCTGCCCATGTGTTGAGTTGTGGCAAGAAACAGGAGTATCTGAAGCAAAACCCACTGAAACATGGGGTTACCTATAAATTCTATAACACAGAAAGCAGCTGGACTCTAAAGCAAACATGGAACCCAGAATCTGTGAGAGAGTAGCTATAATCACTAGATAACCAAGCCATCCTACTCATGTACCAAGTAAAATGTATAACTATGAGGGAAAAGAAAAATGTGCTTGAACCTGCCTGCCTGTTAAACTAGGAAATGCTGGCCTTATTTTTCTAATTTAAATATACCAGTACAAACAAAATCATATCTAACATTTACCTTTATATTTTGTTCTCTAAAAATAGTTTACATATAAGAAGTCTTATGCTTTTTAACCAGGTTTTACTCATAACTCTTAATAATTAACTATTTTGGGACTTTATATAATACTTAAGGGCTGAGGGATGTTTCTAGAATACACCATTTATCTTTATGCCGATTGGTATAATCGAAATACTTGAGAAATCTGAGCCATATTTATTTTCAGTGGGTCTTAAAAATTTCAGTGATTCCAATTCTGAGCACAGGTTTGCAAAAATTAAAACAGCTTAATTGAATTTGTGTATAAATAAATATGTTCCAGAGCAGGACACTGGGGGCACAGTTTTGTGTACATCTGTTTTAACATCTCTTTAACTCCCTGCAGACCTTCATTTAGATTGGTCTTTAACCTTTTTCTTGCAATCTACATGTTAAAAAGTAAAACTCCTCTACAAGAAATATCCTTATTAAAGGTTAGCTGTGTCTGGCTGTTAGTAGGGAAAAGTAATAAAAAGCAGAAACCAATCTCTGCCCAACACAATGAGGCACACCTACAGAATATGTGACAGGGGCACACTGAGTTGCATCTTGCCTGAGTTCCATGTAAGCAGCTTTTTTTTGCTTAAACTTTTTGTTTAAACATGCAGCATTTTACCCTAATGTCACTTCTGTAATTGTTACATAGGTTTTCCCTATAATATGTATATATTTGTCTTTTTTTTACTCATTTTCAAATGGCCACTTTTCTTACTGTTGCCTGCAGCAATATTCTTTAATTTGGTGAGTCTGTTGGCGGATATCAGTATGTACTGTATGTAGTAAATGGTTTTAAAGACTATCGTTTTTTTTCTAGGATAGCCCAGAAAATAAAAACAAAAAGAACGATTTTATGTGTCATTAGGGAAGGCTTTAGAAAAAGCTTTTGGGTCTAGTAAAGCATGATTTTAACAAAATCAATTTGTGAAGTGACTCATACAGTATCATTTCAAAACAGAATGTCAGAGAGCACTGTTATTACCTACATCCAATTATGTGTTGTCTTCTTATATAAGACTTGGAATGAGCAAACAACAAAAACAGTGCAAACCCTTGCATGTGTCTGCATAAATTCTGCCACATTAATATGCTGGAAGTCAAAATCATCATCTAAGCTCTAAAAAGAAAGGAAATGACTTATTAAATATATATATTTTGAAATCATTAGCAGCCAAAAGAGTTTTTCACCTTACTACCCTGTCAGTCTGAAATAAATATGAGGTTTTTTTTTTTATAGCGGCATTTCTGATTAACTCTTTGCACCCAATTGTACTGAAATAGATTTAAATCCAAATAAAGGCAATGAATTTGAGCCTTCAGAATAATACATTTTGAAAAGAAGCAAAGCAATAAAATATACTAGTTGTAAGGATACCTCTAGAATTTTATTGTTAACAAGGTCTTAAAGAAGCCATTTTCTGGTCTTTTCACTAGCAATACTTGTTATAGAGCATTATGCAAAACAATTCCTCATTAGCTGATGAACTCTCTCATTTGATCATAAGTTGTGAAAAATACAATCAGAATAAGCAGGAAATAACATAGCTGAAATAATGTGGCTCAGCATTTAGTGCTGCTGCTTCCCATGTCTTGTGTCCTGGGTTTAAATTCTGCTTTAGCTGACCGCACATGGAGTTTGCATGCTTTAGTTGTGTGTTTGAGTTACTCCAATTTTCCCTCAACATTCCAAAAGACATGAGGCTTAGGTCGTTGGTAAATGCAAATTGATCTCTTTTTTATGAGCTTTTATGAGCTCTGTGATTTGGGATAGGCATCCTGTTGTAATCAGAGAAATTAATGGTACTTCCCATTTTAAATAATAGTCCAAAGTCGCGGAGCTCCAAGGTTGATTGGGGTTCTTGACTGATCGTGCATTCATATGCAAATGCAATTTATTGGATTTTTAATTTAATTTTTACTCATGGGCAGACACAGGTTTTTAGGAATTAATTATTTATTTATTGATGAAGCACTGAATATAGAAAACTATTGTTTGGTTTAAATAAAAGCAGTTAAGCACTTTGCTAACTGTGTGTGGGTCCTCATTTACCCATCCTCAGTTTTGACCATTCTGGGTTGAAGCTATCAGGGACTGTGGAGCCAACCAGGATTGACTTAAAGTAGAATCTATCCACCCATTATTCAACCTGCTATATCCTAACTACAGTGTCACAGGGGTCTGCTGGAGCCAATCCCAGCCAACACAGGGCGCAAGGCAGGAAACAAACCCCAGGCAAGGCACCAGCCCACCACAGGGCACGCACACACACCAAGCACACTAGGGACAATTTAGGATCGCCAATGCACCTAACCTGCATGTTTTTGCACTGTGGGAGGAAACCCACGCAGACACTGGGAGAACATTCAAACTCAACACAGGGAGGACCCTGGAAGTTAACCCGGGTCTCCTTACTGTGAGGCAGCAACACTACCACTGCACCACCGTTCTGCCCAAAGTACAATCTAGATATGGCAATATGTCTTTAGGTCGTCTGGCTTCCTTATATGTCACAGAGATGTGTGTGTGTTAGGCTGACTGGTCTTTCTAAGTCGTTCTGATGTGTATGAGTGTGGGTGTGTACATGATGGACTGGCATCCTGCTCATTGCTGATACATTTTTTGGTCACTCTGGTTATGTGTAAAAAATAACTAGTTTTAAAGAGTAGCTTGATACATGATATGTAGAATTCTGCAACCAGCCCACAAATGAATTTAATATTTCATTATCTATTTTCATACTTTATTGTACTATGCTGTTGTGTCACTAGGCAATTTAATTAAAATAAGGAAATACATCTTAGACAGGGTCTTTCAGACATTTCTTCTTAAATAAAACAGTTTAGTCAGCTCTTATGTTATTGGAAAGCTGCATTCCGCTCCATTGGTGTAAGAAGTGAATGCTCTCTAAGTGAAAAGGGAGCTGTTTTGTGTCAGACTGAGTTAAACTGCGGGATAACTGAATCACGGTGGAAATGAAGTTTTTTTTCTTACCTACTGCTCTGTGTTTCCAGAAGTAAAGTGTTACAAAATAATTGAAAATTTTGTGCTACTATCTCTCAGTCTTTGTTAAAATCTGACCAAAGACCATTTATCTTTCAAGGATTTTTGCTTAAAATGCAGCAGTTTTATTTAAGATACAAAATCATAAACTCTTCTTCAATATGGATAGTTGATCATTCTGGTTAGATTAGACAGTGACAGATCACTTACATTGTAACCATCCTGTTTTGTTTCACTAGAGAATAAGAGTTAATTTACTTTTAAACATGCTTGCTTCTCTTGTGCAAAGGAGGTGTCAGGAAAAAAAAATGGGTTTGCCAGATACTCATGAAAGTATTACACTTTGAAATATAATCCAATTTACATAAAATTTATTTGCTAAGAATGCACGGTACACTACAAAACTAATCATTTCAGTTTTCTCCTGCTATTAAAAAGTATAACTTAATCAAGTTATCTTGCTGCATTGACTTCTGATTATTATAAAACCTAGAGTGAGAGCTTTGCAGTGAGCTGCTAATATGCTTCCAGATACACAAAGTGAGAGAATACAGCCAAGAAAATGTAACCCTCTCATTATTAGATGGCACAGAAAGCAGTTGCATATTTTTTTTTAAATTATAACAAGAATTAGTTCTTACATAATATTAAAAAATACATTTTGCACCGTAGACAAAGAAATCAGTTGACGTCATGAATATCTTTATCAGTTTAGTGTTCAATCGATGAGAGGTTGAGCCAATAATCTTAGAAATAATGAAAGTAAACCAAATCCTTCTGATAAATTGTAAAAAAAAAATTTTAATCATTGTCACTGGAGTCCAAAACTGGTTGTGAATGTATCTGTCACTTTGCCTGCATTACTGATTGGATAGATGGAAGGAACCAATGGTGGATGGAACACCAGAATGTCAGCACACATTAACACATTCACTTACTTACATGAGAACATGAAGTCTCACCACTCAATTTAACCTACCTATCTTTGGGATGACAAGTAGAAATTAAAGCACTTGGAGAAAAGTGCTGGTAGACACACAGCAATTGCACAAATTCCACACAGGCAGTAACAGGGCCAGGAATTGAACTGGTGTCCTGGAGTGCGGTGTCTTCTTTTTATTGGACACCATTAACAGAATGTGCCATTGTTAGACATGTATAGAAAATGATAATGCAGTATCTGTACAATAATATAAGAAAGGCTACAGTACAAAAATACAGCACTGCCACTTGCCAGGAGAAGCTTGAATGAATAAGTGACTTAATTTTGATCAGCAAGTGTAAGGTTCTTCTTTACTCTGGATTTCTTTCCACATGCCAAAGACTTTATAGAAGTGTCCAAGAGTTTGAGAGCAAAGCTGAACATTTTACTGCAACTCCCTTCATATGTGTGATGACAAATCAAAATGGTTCAGTGCAATACCTTTGACCTTCTTCTTGTTTATCAAAGCTTTTAGTGGATTTCCAGTTCCTGTAATGTGACCTCTTACTGGACCCAAAGATATGTTTGACACATAATTTTCATGTAGTAACTTTGTTAATGTCTAATTACAATAGATACAATTGGTGACTTACAAACGCAAAACATGTTATTATTTTTTAATTACTGAAGTGAAATGCGGAACAAATACATATTTTTTTCCATAAATACAAAAGGAATAAAGGGAACATAATGGTTCAAAAAGCAATTGCTTATAATAATAATGTTCTCCAAAGTCCGTCACTGACAGAGATCCACAGTCATGGAAAAGTTGCTTAAGTACATTTAAGCTGCAGGTAGATGTTCTCTAAATTCCACCAATTACAAATCTTCATTAGATTTACTGTAAATAGGATGAAAAAGAATTGTGCCAAGCAAAAAACTTTGCTAAAAAAGTCCAATCTTTTTCCATATCCTTCTGTCCTCTGCATCTTACTCTGTTGCATTCACCACCTGCATGTCTTCTCTCACCACATCCATATAAGTCCTCTTAGGCTTTCCTCTTTTCCTCTTACCTGGCAGTTTCATCCTTAGCATCCTTTTCCAATATATCTAACATCTGTCCTCTGCATGTGTCCAAACCAATGCAATCTCACATCTCTGACTTTGTCTTCAAACTGTCCTACCTGAGCTGATCCTCTAATGTATTCATTTCTAATCCTATCCATCCTCTTCATACCCAATGCAAATTTTAACATCTTTAACTCTGCCACCTCCTGCTCTGTCTCCTGTTTTTTGTTCAATGCCACTGTCTCCAACCCATATAACATAGCTGGTTTCACTACCATCCTGTAGACCTTCCCTTTCACTCTTGATGTTGCCCTTCTTTGACAAATCACTCCTGACACTCTTCTCAATCCACTCCACCTTGCCTGCACTCTCTTCTTCACCTCTCTTCCACACTCCCAATTACTCTGTACTGTTGATCCCATGTATTTAAACTCATTTAAACTCATTCACCTTTGCCAACTCTACTCCCTGCATCCTCACCATTCCTCATTCACACATACTGTATGTACTCTGTCTTATTCCTACTAACCTTCATTCCTCTCCTCTCTAGAGCATATCTCCACCCCTCCATGGTCTCCTCAACCTGCTCCCTACTCTTACTACAGATCTCAATGTCATCAGCAAATGTCATAGTTCAAGGGGACTCCTGTGTAATCTCATCTGTCAACCTGTCCATCACCATTGCAAATAAGAAAGGGCTAAGAACCAATCCCTGATGTAATCCCACCTCCACGTTGAATGCATCCTTCACTCCTACCACAGACCTCACCACTGTCACACCTCCCTCGTACATATCCTGTACCACTCTTACATACTTCTCTGCCACTCCCGACTTCCTCATACAATACCACAACTCCTCTCATGGAACCCTGTCATGTGCTTTCTCTACGTCCAGAAAGACACAATGCAACTCCTTCTGGCCTTCTCTATACTTCTCCATCAACACCCTCAGAGCAAACATTACATCTGTGGTGCTTTTTCTTGGCATGAAACCATACTGCTGCCCACTAATTATCACCTCCCTTTTTAACCTAGCTTCCACTACTCTATCCCATGACTTCATACTGTGGCTCATCAATTTTATTACCCTGTAGTTACTGCAGTCCACCAGTAAACTTCTTCTCCACTCACACTTTCCAAGATTTCATTTAACAATCTGGATAGAAAAATAAAAACCCTCCTCAAACCACCACCTTATCATGGTGGAGGGGTTTGCATGTCCAAATGATCCTAGGAGCTCTGCTGTCCAGGTCTTTATGCCCCTGGTAGGGTCACCCAAGGCAAACTGGTCTTAGGTGAGGGATGAGACAAAGAGCAGTTCAACAAACCTCCTATGAAGAAAAAAAATTTTGGACAGTGTTTTCCCTTGCACAGATGCGGGTCACCGGGGCCCCCATCTGGAGCCAGGCCTGGAGGTGGGGCTCAATGGCAAATGCCTGGTGGCCGGGCCTGCACCCATG
Organism: Polypterus senegalus; assembly: GCF_016835505.1. Taxonomy (NCBI): domain Eukaryota; kingdom Metazoa; phylum Chordata; class Cladistia; order Polypteriformes; family Polypteridae; genus Polypterus; species Polypterus senegalus. The sequence goes on from NC_053160.1 coordinate 96,673,221, forward strand.
GGACTCGGCCGGGCACAGCCCGAAGAAGCAACGTCGGTTCCCCTTCCCATGGGCTCACCACCTATTGGAAGGGGCCAAGGAGGTCGGGTGCAGTGTGAATTGGGTGGTGCCTGAAGGCGGGGACCTTAGCAGTCCGATCCTCGGCTACAGAAGCTGGCTCTTGGGACGTGGAATGTCACCTCTCTGAAGGGGAAGGAGCCTGAGCTAGTGTGCAAGGTCGAGAGGTTCTGGCTAGACATACGCACAGCTTGGACTCTGGAACCAATTTACTTGAGAGGGGCTGGACTCTCTACTACTCTGGAGTTGCCCCCGGTGAGAGGCGCCGAGCAGGTGTGGGCATACTTATTGCCCCCCAACTTGGAGCATGTTCACTGGGGTTTACCCCGGTAGACGAGAGGGTAGCCTCCTTCGGCCTTCTGGTGGGGCGACGGATCCCAACTATTGTTTGTGCATATGCGCTGATTAGCAGTCTGGAGTACCCACCCTTTTTGGAGTCCCTGGAGGGGGTGATAGAGAGCATACCTTCTGGGAACTCCCTCATTCTGCTGGGAGACTTCAATGCTCACGTGGGCAATGACAGTGAGACCTGAAAGGGTGTGATTGGGAGGAATGCCCCCCCTGATCTGAATCTGAGTGGTGTTTTGTTATTGGACTTCTGAGCTCGTCACGAATTGTCCATAACGAACACGATGTTCAAGCATAGGGGTGTTCACATGTCCACCAGGACATCCTAGGCCTTAGTTCGATGATCGACTTTGTGGCTGTGTCATCAGACTTGCGGTCACATGTCTTGGACACTCGGGTAAAGAGAGGGGCAGAACTGTCAACTGATTACCACCTGGTGGTGAGTTGGCTTCGATGGAGGGGGAGGATGCAGGTCAGGCCTGGTAGGCCCAAACCTTGTGAGGGTCAGCTGGGAACGTCTGGCAGAGTCCCCAATCAGAAGTAGCTTCAACTCCCACCTCCGGCAGAACTTCGACCATGTCCTGAGGGAAGCGGGGGACATTGAGTCCGAATGGGCCATGTTCCGTACTTAAATTGTTGAGGTCGGTGCCTGTTGTGGTGGCAATCCCCAAACCCATTGGTGAACACCGGCAATGAGGGATGCCGTCAAACTGAAGAAGGAGTCGTACAGGACCCTTTTGTCCTGTGGGACTCTGGCGGCAGCTAATAGGTTCTGGCAGGCCAAGCAGAATGCGGCTTCGGTGGTTGCTGAGGCAAAAACTCAGCATGGGAGGAGTTTGGGGAGGTCATTGAGAATGACTTTCGGATGGCTTTGAGGAGATTCTGGTCCACCATTCGGCGTCTCAGGAGGGGAAAGCAGTGCAGTGTCAACATTGTATATGGTGGGGATGGTGCGCTGCTGACTTCGACTCGGGACGTTGTGGGTCGGTCGAGGGAGTACTTTGAAGACCTCCTCAACCCCATTAACATGCCTTCCAATGAGGAAGCAGAGCCTGGGGACTCGAAGGTGGGCTCCCCCATCTCTGGGACTGAGGTCACCAAGGTGGTCAAAAAACTCCTTGGTAGCAGGGCCCCGGGGGTGGATGAGATATGCCCGGAGTTCCTCAAGGCTCTGGATGTTGTAGGACTGTCATGGTTGACACGACTCTGCAACATCACATGGAAATCGGGGACAGTGCCTATGGATTGGCAGACCTGGGTGGTGGTCCCCCTCTTTAAGAAGAAGAACGAGATCTTTAAGAAGGGGGACCGGAGGGTGTGTTCCAACTACAGAACTCAAAGTCTATTTGGGGGTCCTGGAGAGAAGGGTCCGTCGGATAGTTGAACATCGGATTCAGGAGGAACAGTGTGGTTTTCGTCCTGGTCGAGGAACAGTGGACCTGTGTGGGGTGCTCCAGGAGTATGGGGTACCAGACCCCCTGATAAGGGCTGTTTGGCCCCTGTACAACGAACCCATTTCCAATGAGAGTTGGACTCCACCAGGGCTGCCCTTTGTCACCAATTCTGTTCATAACTTTTATGGACAGAATTTCTAGGCGCAGCCAGGACGTTGAGGGGGTCTGGTTTGGTGGACTCAGGATTGGGTCACTGCTTTTTGCAGATGATGTTGTCCTGTTTGCTTCATCAGGCCATAATCTTCAGCTCTCTCTGGATCAGTTCACAGCTGAGTGTGAAGCGGCTGGGATAGGAATCAGCACCTCCACCTCTAAGACCATGGTCCTCAGCCGAAAAAGGGTGGAGTGCCCTTTCAGGGTTGGTGGCAAGATCCTGCCCCAAGTGGAGGAGTTCAAGTATCTCAGTGTCTTGTTCACGAGTGAGGGAAAAATGGAGTGTGAGATTGACAGGCGGAATGGTGCGGCGTCCGCAGCGATGCAGACTCTGCATCGGTCTGTCGTGGTGAAAAAAGAGCTGGGCCGTAAGGCAATGTTCTCAATGTACCAGTCGATCTATGTTCCTACCCTCACCTATGGTCTTGAGCTATGGGTAGTGACCGAAAGAACAAGATCGTGAACACAAGCGGCTGAAATGAGTTTCCTCCGCAGGGTGTCTGGGCTTTCCCTTAAAGATAAGATGAGAAGCTCAGTCACCCGGGAGGGGCTCAGAGTAGAGCCGCTGCTCCTCCGCATCAAGAGGAGTCAGATGAGGTGGCTCGGGCATCTGATCAGGATGCCTCCTGGTCACCTCCCTGGTGAGGTGTTCCGGGCACGTGTCCAACCGGGAGGAGGCCCCAGGGAATGCTGGAGGGACTATGTCTCCTGGCTGGCCTGGGAACACCTCGGGATTCCCCTGGAAGAGCTAGAAGAAGTGGCCGGGGAGAAGGAAGTCTGGACATCTCTGCTCAAGCTGCTGCCCCCGTGACCCGATCTCGGATATGCGGAAGAGGATGGGTGGATGGATGGAATCTGGTTAAAAACCCCACTGCAAATATCTCCTGAACACCTTGATGCTTCCACATGTATGTCATTTGGACCAACAGCCCTACCATTCTTTATCCTCTTCATTGCTGTCCTTACTTCTTCCTTGCTAATCCATTGCACTGACTGATTCAATATCTCTCCACTTCATTCAGCCTACTCACTCTCTTATTCTCTTCATTCATCAGCCTCTCAAAGTACTCTTTTCATCTTCTCAACACACTCTCCTCACTTGTGAGTATGTTTCCATCTTTATTCTTTACCACCCTAACCTTCTGCACACTTTTCCCTGCTCAGTCTCTCTGTCTAGCCAATCGGTACAGGTCTTTTTCTCTCTCCTTAGTGTCCAACCTCAAATACAACTCATCATACACCTTTTCTTTAGCCTTCACCACCTCTCTCTACACCTTACACCTTATTTCCTTGTACTGCTGCCTACTTTCTGCATCTCTCTGACTATCCCATTTCTTCTTTGCCAACCCCTTCCTCTGTATACTCTCCTGTACATACCCATTCCACCACCAGGCTTTCATTTAATCCTTCCTCCGTGCAGATGTCATGTCAAGCATCCTTCTTGCTGTCACCCTTACTACTGCTGTAGTTGCCCACCTGTCTGGTAACTCTTCACTACCTCCCAGTGTCTGTCTTACACCTGTCTGGTAACTCTTCACTACCTCCCAGTGTCTGTCTTACCTCCTCCCTGAACTCAACCTTGCAGTCTTCCTTTTTCAGCTTTCACCATGTGATCCTTGGATCTGCCCTCACTCTCCTCCTTTTCTTTATCTCCAGCATCATCCTACTGACAGCCATCCTATGCTGCCTAACTACACTTTTCCATGCCACCATTTTGCATTCTACAATCTCCTTTAGATTGACCCTGCTTCATAGGATATGATCTACCTGTGTGTATCTTCCGCCACTATCGTACATCACCCTGTGTTCCGCCCTCTTCAGAAAATACATATTAACCACAGGCATGCTAATCCTTTTTGCTAAATCTACTACCATCTGACCTTCTGCATTCCTCTCCTTGGCACCATACCTACACATAAACCTCTGTTCCCTTCACCAGAACGTCCATTGATATTCTGTTCTAATCACCACTCTCTCTCCCTTGGGTACACTGTCCATCACTTCATCCAACTCACTCCAGAAATCTTTTTTCTCATCCATCGCACACCCAACTTGAGGGGCATATGCACTAACAACATTCATCATCACACCTTCAATTTCCAGCACCATAATCATTATTCTGTCTGACACTCTTTTCACCTCCAAAACACTCTTGACATATTGTCCCTTCAGAAAAAACCCTACCCCATTCCTCCTCCCATCCACACCATGATAGAACAATTTAAATCCACCTCTGATTCAGCTGGCCTTACTCCCCTTCCATTTAGTCTCTTTTATGCACAATATATTCATACTTCTTTACCAGTCATACTGCCAGCATTCAAAGTTCCTACCCTCACTTCCACTCTCTTTACCTTCCTTCTGTCCTCCTGCCTCTGGACGCGCTTTCCCCATCTTCTCCTTCTTCGACCAACAGTAGCCTGATTTCTGCTAGCACCCTGTTGGATAACAGTACTGTTGGCTGCCATTGTTAACCAGGGCCTTAACCGATCCGGTATGGAAATCTGTATTGTTGTTCTCATATTGATCTGGCAAAAATTTGCACTGGATGTCCTTCCTGATGTAACCCACTCCATTTATCTGGGCTTGGGACTGGCACAAAGAAACACACTAGTTTGTGTATCCCCTGTGGCTGGGTTTGTAATTATAATGAGCCTTGTAAAATAGGAAATTAGGACATACCTTATTTAAATAGGAGGTGATTTTTTTTTTTCTTATAATAATTAAGCTTGTTATTTATTTAATATTGCTTATGTTACACCTGTGTTATGTTTTTAAATTAATGTGGTACAGATCAATAAAAGAACTAATTGTCCAGGAAGGTCTTGATACTGGCAATTTAATATGCTTAGCGTTCACAATGGGTAAGCATATCTAAGTAGTTTTTTCAGTAACAACTACACAACTCTAAAATATTTTCCTTTCCGTTTGTTTACTTTTTACTAAGCTTGTTATTTTAAAAATATATACTTAAATTCAAAAACTACAGTATGAATTATTCTCAATCAGAAAACCATAACGTCTAGTTAAATTTATTTCTAGCAACTTATAGAAGTATGTTATCTCCTTATTTTGGTTCTTAAAGACTTATTTGTTAGTTTAATTGGCAACTTTAAATTTGCCCTGCGTCATAATGACACATCTAGGATTAGTACCTGCCTTAACTTTCCAATGCTGCCAGGATTGGCTTTGGCGTCTTTAGAGTTAACACTCTGAGTACCCTGAAAAATGGACATTTAGAGTTCTGAAATCTAGCAATTCATGTCAATAAAGAATACAGTTTAGTAGCACCAGTACAATCAACTGAAAAGAAGTACTGGAGAGAAAGTCGTAAGAATGCACAAGCACTATGGAAGATAGAGGATTGAAGATAAATACGATGAAGCCAGAATATATGAACCCTTAAACTGGTCACCGTCGGCAATGTTACCGATGAGCACGATAGTGAGGTACTACAATGGAGCAATCAGATGGTGCAAAAAGTTCAAAGTGCTTTTATTAAATTCAACAAAACAACAATCAAAAACAAAGTCCAAATTAAATAAAGTGTAGTGCTTTCAGAATCCTTCAATAAATAAATGATCCCATAAAAACAGAAGTGAAGTGGATGTTAAAATTCAATAGAAATAGAATTCAATAGAAAAAAGACTTTATTAAATACGAGATTAAAACAATGCTCGAAGCAGTCTCTTTACAAACAACCCCGGTGCATTCTTTAACTGTCTTCTTTGCCTTACTGCCTTCTTTAACTGCCTTCTCGCGCTCTCTCTCTCTTTCTCGCTCACACTCTTGCACTCTCTCTCTCTCTCTCTCTCTCACACTCTCTTGCACTCTGTCTCTCTCGCTTGCTTGCTGCACAGGTAATGCACAGGGAGAGACTGAACACAGGCAGAAATCATCGGCGCATGCAAACCAGAAGGGAAACTAGCTTGTTCGGCACCCGAATGTGTGGTTGTGAACAGATGCAAAAGTTTGGCAAACCTTTTGGTTCGTAACCCAATTTGTACGTGGTCCGAGATGTTCGTGATCCAAGGTTTATCCAAGATAAAACATAGAGTGCAGTGTGGATGGAATAATTGGAAGAAGGTATCAGGAGTAAAGTGTGATCGAAGAATTAAGGTGAAGGTTAAAGGTAAGGTTTTAAAGACAGTGGTAGAACCAGTAATGATGTACTGTATAGAGTTGAGAAATGAGTAGTAAAGGAGAGCAGGAGAATAAGTTAAATGTGGCGGAAATGAGAATGCTGAGATGGATGTGTGGAGTTACAAAAAAAAAAACAGAATAAGAAATGCGACAATCTGATGTTCAACAAAAGTGGTAGAGATATCTAAGAAAGCACAGGAAAGTAGGTTGAAATGGTATGGACATGTGATGAAAAGAGACAATGAATATGTGGGCAAAAGAGTGATGGGAATGGAAGTACATAGAAGTACAAACATGAGGGAGTCCAAAGTAGAGGTGGATGGATAAAGTACAAGAAGATCAGAAGGAAAAGGGCTTGACTGGAAAGGAGGTGAAGGATTGAACAGTTTGGAGATGATTGATCAAGCACATCGACCCCACATAGAAGTGGGAAATGATGATGAAGAAGAAGCCACAGTACAATCAAACTAAGTAGCAGGAACTTCTGAAACTATTAAAAAATGAGACGATTAAAAACCTGGAGAATATAGGCATTGTCTTCAGAAATGACAAGGTCTCATGACTTAATTTAGAAAGAGAGTACCAAAGAGAAGAAGGAACAAAGCTGAGTAAGCAACTACATGGAGTCTTGTAATAGGTTTTGAAATTCAAAGGAAGACTCAGAATGTATCAGTTTTATAAAAGGTGTATATAACGTAAGCAATGGACAGGGATATTCCCAAAATCCTTTTCCTTGAGGGATAAAACCAAGTAACAAAGCACAAAGGTCTAGTTTGTCAGCCTCATATTGTTTCATAATTATTGTGCAGCAGTTTGTATTGCAGCTGTGTTATTATTATGTAATGATAATCACAAAATATCATTGTTATGATAGGGGATATTAATGCTAAAGAAGGTCAACAAAGAGGTGGTTATTTTGTCAGTGCAGTTGGATTAGGAAACAGAACTAAGAGAGAGGTGAGAGATTCATAAAATGATGTAATTTAAATAACCAGATAGTGACAGATGGTTTAAGCAAGTTGTTGACTTGGAGAAGTCTAGATGATTGGTAACTCAATTTTTGAGGGGTTTAATAGAAATCCTCAGTATAGAGACAGAAAGAAGACCATGACACTAACATATTTGTGGTGCTCTTTAAGCAAAATTAAGTTTACCATTCACTACACCTCCAGTTGAAGAGATGCTTCATCCAGAGATGGAACTAACATTTTGGCCTTGTCAATCCACTGGCCATCTGCAGAAATGAAGAATAGTTGTCATACAAACAGGGCAATTTCATTTCAGAGGTTGAAACTCTGGAATGTTCCTTTGAATTTGTCTGTCAGCCTTTCAATTAACTTTTACATCAGGGAATGATTCTGCCTTTTGTTTTCTCACAGTGGTGCTGTAGCTGCATTGGATGGGGAAACTTTCTTCCCACTAGATATCTGTCAAACAATTCTAACTTCAAGCAGGAGACTTAAACAACTTCCTACATGTATGCATTAGCTTTATTCTTGCCTTGAAATTGTAAACTGAGCTGATCTATGCAAGATGAGATGTCACACAAATAATAAGCATATGCCATGCATTTTCTGTCATTTAGAAAATTCAGAAATGTGTTGGCCTATTGACTCTGCAGGCTGAATGAAAATAAGAACACTGCCTTCAACACTTAATCCTTGCTATATCAATGTACATCATTATGCAGCAACAGTTTGTGATGTTCAGCTAACATTTCCTCCAGCAGGGTTCTAGAGAGGTGATGTTGCAGATTGAAACTCTTTAAAATGAAGCATACAAGCCTCATCTCTGTATCCATGACATCTTTCCTTTTCCCACACACAGAAGACTAACAGTAGATGAGGCTTTCAATGTCATTTTCCAAGCCATTTGCATTAATAAACAAAACGTGCCATTGCGGCTGGAATAAATTTAATTCAGCAACTGGAAATTAAACACTATTTTTTATTTCATATTTGACATTTTCTTGTTTATTGTTTTTGCAGTTGTTCTTGTTATTATTTATCACTTATGCGTTATTATCATTTTAGTTCTTTTGATACCTCTTATTAGTTATGTAAGAGCCATTTGCTAGTTATTTAGGTTATGTCAAGTAGATAGAAGTATTTGCTTAGTTAAGTTAAATTTTGGCCTATAAAAAAAGTTTAAGAGAGGTTTTTATAACCCCCAAAAGCTGAATTGAATTGGTAAAATCTAACTGTTTTTTGTCCCTTTGACCATAGATTAGTCTCAGTTAGTGATCTGCTTTGCCATAAGTAAGGCATGCCGGGCACACAGTTTCACGGTATGTAAAGCAACGTGCTCTGTTGTATGTGCAGCACCATACATATAGAACATACTTAAGGTGAAGTAAAGCATCTTTTAGTATAAAAAACAACTGAAGTTTAACAAGAAAAGGTTAAGTTTAGAGAAGAGACATTTTTTCCCCTTTTTTTTTTTTGCTTTTCATTCTACGGGTGTAACAAACTTTTTTCTTTATTGTTGTGTGGACTGTTTACTTTGATTTTTCACTAAACCTTTTAAAATTAACTTTTGGACTGAGAGATTTCTTTTGGCATGTGTTTGACCCGTGCTTGATTCTGCCTTACCTACCAGTAGCTAAAAGTTATATAATAATAAGTAATAAGACATGCAATATGTTCTATGTCCTGTTTTGATTCTTTCAATTTTATTCCTATATGCAGTATGTGGAACATAAATATTGAATGAAGCATACAGAAGATTTATGAATTGTGTGAAAACAGCTGGGAATTACGTTAAAGGAACCCTGATTTTGTTAGTATGCAAAAACAATGCAAAATATGCATTATACGTTATGTAGCATCTCAATTACTAATCAATTCTCTCCACTGATTCAATAATATTGGTGGTTTTACATCTTAAGTACTTTGTCGTGTAGCCAGTAGTCTCGCTGGGCTATATGTGATTCTCAAATGGGAATACATGTCTGAGGACAACTCATTAAAAAGTTTATGGTAAACAGCAGCAAAATCCTCCACTGGAAAGACTCCACTGACAGGGCATCTTCTTAAAACACCTGTCTCCAGTTTCTCCAGTCCATGCTCTTTAAATCGCTGGGGTTTCCGGGTGAGAACAAAAGAAACTGAACAAAAAATGTGTCACTGAAAGAAAATAAAAAGTTAAAATTGTTGTTATCAGTTCAGGAGCTTAGGACATGGTAACAGAAGCTTTGCTTTTTGCACATTATAATGAGCACTGTGCAGAAGAGACAGACAGACATGCATGTAGACCACTGCAGGCATTTGGCTCCATGCATTTAAGAAGTGTTTCTATCTGCTATATCTTTCTGTCATTTTGGCTACTGCATCACTATATTGGAAAACATCAGGAAATAGAGTTTAGATAAGTGTTGTTGTCCATGTATTTATGACAGGTTAAAATTCTGCAGCTATTCTGGCATGACATGTTAAGCATTTAATAGACATTAATATTAACTTGCTTTAGTTATTTGTTTAGACATGCTGGCAGAAGCTGGATATTGTATAGCCTTGTCCTTACTTCTACAGGTATCTTTAGGCAGATTTACTAATCTGAGTGTTTAGAGTGCTAAAATCTGAATCTCCTGTGGCTCTTTGTTATCAACTCTCTTAACAGCAGTCCTTTTCACTTCCTTTTGATAGGGAGCATCACATCATTTACTTCTAATGCATTTTTGCAATTCATATTGTAGCGGGGCTACATAGTAGTAATAGTGTTTGTGTTCGTACCACGTGCGTCTTGCTTCCATCGTCCCGTTTACTGTTTGTGTATGTCAGTGAATGCCGTCCCGATGATGGAAGGAGATCGCAGCCCCAAACCTGGAAAACACCGGTTTTCAATTAATCAATTACATTCGTCACAGGACTATAAAACAATCAAGAGAAGAGTAAGAGAAAAAGGAGATTTTTCTATATACGACCACGAACCACCTGTATTTCACATTGCGCATTTCCATCCAGTTTGTTTTTCATTCCGCCGGACTCACTCCAACACCCTCATCATCAAGAGACCCCGGGGTCGGATCATTTCCCACCACCGCCGAGGATACACGGTGAGGCTGTTCCATTTTTTCCGGGAATTACAAACACTTCATATATTGGTTAACCAGTCCTCTGAATTCGGGACAATTGTTACTCGGACTCAAGTTCACGACCGTTCATTTTCGTATTTCATTCATTCTTTTTTTGGTATTTGTGTTTGTTATGTTACAAGGGCAAGGGAGGGGTAGTTATATTCATTTAAGGATTTGTCACGGTGTTGCTTTGGTGGAGGGATATTTATAATTTATTTAGCTTTTCTGTTTCATTTAATACATTTTATCAGTTTAAGTTTACATATCTGCTTTTCTTTAGTGCTTTTTTTTACACCGTCGATTGTGGGGGAAAGGTTTAATTTGTTAAAGGTACGGCTTGATTAAGATTTAACCTCGGCAATTAATCCAGGCCACAGGTCTTGGAGGTGTAGCTGCCGGCCGGGTAAGGGGCGGCCGTTACAATATTTTCACAAACATAGATGCCAGTTTATTCAATCTTACATTGACTCCAACACTATTACCCTAACTGAATCACAGAGTGCGCACACAGCACTTGTGACAATGTTTGTCTGATGTTACAAAGTTTTCCCTTGCAACAGGTTGTGTTTTTTTTTTTTTGTTTTTTTTTATACACCTGCAATGTGCTCTCTGCACACACAAAAAAATATATGTTTATTGTGTTTTTTTTTATTATTTTGGAAACTTTACTGTAGACCATTTAGTGCAATCGGAGGCTATCTGTCAGTTCCGATTTACAAGAGCACCACTGCTCTATGCAATTCGAAATCACTTCTCCAACTTTGAGCACCACCTTCATGATGTTTTGGATTAGTTTAGAATTGTGTTAGTCAGTGTGTCTTCTAATTATCCCCACCCAGCTTTAAGCAAAATTCACTCTTAGTTGTCTACAGACATTAATCTTTTTATACAATACGCTACCGTGGCTGTTCGTGTCTGTCCAGGATGTTAAATCACCTGTTGCTTGCAAACCGTTTGAACTATTGACCTGAAATTTGGCACACATATACTACGTGCCCTCTACTATCTGCATCAAGTTGATGATTGACCTTCAAGGTTATTCCTTGTTTTATTTTTATTTTATTGTAGAATCAACTCTGGACAGTAGAGCGACCATGCAGCGCATGCATATGAGCACCATTCTTATCCCTACCACCTTCACCATCACTTCCCTACTTCTTCAATTCTTAAATCATTCTTGAGGAAGATTGAAGACTTAAGTGCCAGCTTAAGTGAAAAATTAAGGAAAATGTACAAAGTAATTGCAACACAAACACTGACTTAATCAGTTTAAATTAACACAAAAAGATGCAGACAAAAGAGAAGTGGGCTGCTAGGGTGGAGAAAAGAAGAGCTGCTCAGGAAGCAGCAAGCACATCAACCTCTGAGCAAATGAATGCTAAATGTACAGAGAAAGAGGATGAAAACTATGAATGCTCAAGTCAAGTATATTCACTGCACGCTATTGTTACTGGTATTATATATCTGACTCAGAGAAACAATGTGAACAGAGTGCAGTGAAAATCTTACCTGCATTTACTAAACAACATGCAACATTTCACAAATCTCTGGCACCACAATTAGTGACTTACGCTGCATATTAACATCTGGTATTTATTTTTACTTTGAAATATATTGTTTTTTTGTCATTGCTGTGTCTTTACTGTAACTTGCACTTGTATTTTTTTAATATTTCTTCACAAATGGGAAGAACAGCAAATATTTTTTATTGTGCTGTAAGTTATATTGACAGTAATTTAAATTGAACTGAACCTGAAGCTGTTATATTTTGCAATTGCTGACCCTTCCAAACCATACAACATAAATATGCTAGGCAAAATCTAGTTAAAGTTTTAATCACAGGCGTATTGAAGCAGATTTTCTCTACATTTCTGCCAGCTCTTCCTATCAGGGGTGACCTACAATAATGCCATTACACACACATAAACCAAACCAAATTACCTTCCAGAAGCTGTCATAATTATGATGTTTGAAGCCTATCCTGCTGACTAATTCAACCTTAAGACACACTTCCCATTCAAGGAACAGCTAAAGAAGAAAGATTTTCTGAGTTCAGCATTGCTTCATTTAAAAAGATAAGCACATTATTATTATTATTGCCTGTGTGATTCCACCCTGTGTGGCCCTTGAACAAGGCTTTTAACCTACAATTTCTTGGTATGACATTAACCTGCGTCCAGCCCTGCAAGTGGGTCTTCCAACTTGCAGGGGAAACTTGGGGGATGGTGGCAGGATTGGCACTCCAGCCACCATAAAAAAAATCTCACACTGTTCCATTCCATTCAAACCAGTGTTGTGATGAGTTGTCACCTGTTGCATGGCTGTACTCGGGTCCTAATCTGGGATCCTGAGGTGGTGAGTGCAGCAACACACTGTTTCAATGCATGTCCCCAACCTCTCCCTACCTCTGAATACTGTTATAAAAAATTGTAATGTGTTTCTGATCATTACATACTCAAAGATGTCTATATAAAATAGGCAAGTTTCCACGGCATACTTATATAGGACCTAAACTGCAACCTTACTAATACATATAAACATGTTGCTGTATCCGTTTTTTTTATTTTCAGCTCCTGCTGAAGTAGACTAGCTAAGGATTGAGAATCACTTTTACATTCTCTAATAAAGCATTTACCCTGCAATATGTGCTATGCACAATAAAAAGCATCGATTCTAATAAAATAAAACACATGGATAGACTAAATGTGTTTTTTTTTAATGCATATTGACATTTTTAATATATAATTCAATTTTCTTATAGTTAATATCTTGTAGAATTTGAATCGATTTGAAGTGTATGGTAAGAGTTTTATAGTAATGCTTAAATGTGTGAAAACAATCCCTTTGGAAAAATATAGAAGTGAAAGAATATACACACCTACCCTGCTGAATGATAATTTGAAAATCAAGATTACAAGAGAGAGGTTACCATCTACTGTATTGTACTGTAAATGGCTCATAAAACAGCATGAAAGATCACTGTTGGCAGTTACTCTAAACAGGAAAGGGCAGCACCTTCCTGTGTTTCCTTCCTATGCTTTAAGGGCTGTTGCTATAGAGCAGGTTCTCAGGTTCAGTCGTGGAGACCCCTGTGACTGCAAAATTGGTTGAGACAAAAATCTGCAATCAGTGAGTTATTTTATATTTAATTAATCTCATTATTTAACTAGCCAGTGTTCTTTTCATTCTTATTTTGCATTCAGAAAATTGTGATACTATGAGGTTTACACTTAAAAGAAACAAGTGTTTTTGCTATATGTTTCAATGTTTGACTCTGTTTTGTCATTTTCTTTTTAGTTCACTTTTTCTTAGATGTTCTTTGCACGTTTGATTGTATTTGACTACTGACAATGATGAGCTGAGCAGACACCATTGCAAACACTGAATGTTAATAAGAAACTATTTCACTGTTACCCAAGTATGTACTTGCTAGTAAAATAGTAGCTTAAATAATCAGAATATTAAAAAAATTAAACAAAAATAATGAATTCTTATATCAATCTAAATAGATTCTTGCTTTATTCTGTAAATATTTACCCTATCCAGTTTGTAATTATTTGCTTGATACCAAAAAAGGAACATAAATTGGGAATTAACAGTTTTTTTAATTAAGATTGGAGTCTAATTAAAACCAGAAACTGGATGGGATGAAAACCTGCAATGAGCCCTGGGACTGAACTTGAGAACCACAGCTTTGAATTTACTTTTGGATTAGAACGCCTCCTTTTTATTCATTTCACTCCCTGTCAGACAGTACGTGGTCTACCACCTAAACAATGACACTCTGTGCTTGCTCATGCAAATGAGTTTCAAGTACTAGAGAGATGTACTATGTATACTTCAATTTAAGTTTAATTATTTTTTTCAACATGTGGCTAAAAATGAACATCCCATAAACTTAAAGAAACGACTGAAGTTTAAAAACAAGTGTTTGAAGTTTGATCATTTTAGTCTTCGCAGAATTAAATTATTGCCTTAATTTAAAACGATAGGAACCCTACAGTTCTTTGGCATCCATACACTTTATCTGCCTTAATATGTAAAGACACACTGTCATCTGTAAGTCTTTATTCTAAGGCAGTGGCTGTCAGACAAAGTCCTGGGGATCTTCTATGACTCCTGGGGCATCACGTATAAATGGTGTGTACACACAAAAATGTTGCGCAAGCCTGTTTCCATATTCAAATCGTGATGTATAAAACCTAAATTTGGCATAAAGCCACACACATTTGCACGGTAGCTCATCCCCTGGTGTACGCAAGTTCTCCACTTGGTTTTGCAGACTGTGCTACTGTTCCTGTGTGGTTTCCCTTTCTTTTTTAGATCCACATCCCTGACGCGGCTTTATAAATACAAGAAATTAACCGCATATTTATTAGTTTAATGCATCTGATTGCAATTAACCTGTAACAATATAATTTTCCACAGAATGGTCAAACTATTCTAAATACCATAGCTGCTTTAGAGTTGTTACTTTCACTGAACCTTCTTCATTCAGCTGCTCCCATTAGGGGTTGCCACAGTGGATTATCTTTTTCCATATTACTCTCACTGCACCACTAGGTGTATTTATATTACTGTATTTGAGTGGGGAGTCACAGCTCAGCAGCTGATTGGAAAGCGAATGATCAGGATACAGCATCAAGCACACACTGCCTCAACCATGCTGTCTACTGATCTGCTTTCATACGGAAAACGCTTCAGAGCCTTTCCTCGTGGTTCAGAAACAGTTTCATCCCAAGGACTATAAACGCCCATCAAGTGCTCCTTGTAGAACTGTTTGTACTTATAAGTACAATCACCTCACTGTAAACTTGCGATAGTTATAATCTTGCACAACCTGAGCCACTTTATAAAGCGCGTATTTACATATGATGATGATATCATTTTTAAGATGAAATGCAGCAAAATATATTATACAGATAAAACTTTAACTTCATTTAAATAATCTATGTTGTTAATAAATAAACATGTGACGACTCATTGTCGTAGAACTAGCAAGGAGCTGGTGCTCCATTAACGGATTGTTCCTGCCTCCCGATGTATTCTTGCTGGGGTTGGCACGATACTAGAAGGATAGATGGATAGAATAATTAAACATGTACTATGAAGATATTTCAACGTTCCTTAAAAGTTTTGAAGAATTGGTGTTCTAAGCTTACAGATGGCTTAACGTCTATTACAGAGTTGACTGCGTGGTGATTGGGCATTTGGAGAAAGAAAAGGAAGGACAGGAATTGGGGGGTTAGTACATTTGAGAGAGACAGTACTGCTGCAATAAATTTCATTGAAGGTTGTGCATGGCGCAACAAG
Organism: Polypterus senegalus; assembly: GCF_016835505.1. NCBI lineage: Eukaryota > Metazoa > Chordata > Cladistia > Polypteriformes > Polypteridae > Polypterus > Polypterus senegalus. The sequence continues at coordinate 96,688,764 of NC_053160.1, forward strand.
CATCCTGCGTGAGGCATGAACAATCGCTGCGCCACCATGTTCCCATGTTTAATAACATGCTTTAATTCCTATCATCATGAAAATGATATCAAGTATACAGGGTGTGCACAAAGTCCGTATACCCCTATCTTTTGGAGGATTTTGAAAGTAAAAGGTTACGTCTTAGGAATCCAAAACCTCTGTATAGGTCCCTCCATGATCTCTGCACAGCCGAATGCGCCGCCAGGTTCTCCTGCTCATGTTCTGCAACATTTGCCGGGTGACTTTCTGGAATGCTGCACGAACCGCATGTTTCAGATGATCACGTGTGGTGGGTTATGCTCGATTTCTTTAAAGAAATGTGGATTTTCTTTTCCCCAGAAAAACACACACGTTTCGATTGTGGGAGCTGCGATAAATCACGCACTCGTCAGAGAACATAACCTTTTCCTTCTCAGCATTTGTTGGAAATTAGTGCAGCATCAGATCACAAGCTTCCTGACGTCTGGCAGGGTCGGTATCTGATAACTCGTTAACGTGCAATGGACGCCAACATTTCATTTGCAAGTCCTGCTTGATGTGTTTTCGCGTTGTTGATTCCGCTATTCCCGACTCAGCAGCACGTTTATGAGTGGATTTCATCGAGGATCGTTGGACAGGCTCTGCCACATCTGCGCACGTTTCGTGCCTTGTGGATGGTCTTCCACTTTGCGGCTCATCTCGGACGCTGCCCGTTGCAAAAGCCTTCTTCTCCCACTGCAACAACGTCCCCTTTGTCGGCGATGCATTCCCAAAATGCACAATAAAGTCATCCATGACATTTTTGATCATTTCCCAGTAACAGGCCGCTCATGAACCCACACAGTGGCCACCAAACGCTCCTCGATTGTGAAAACACTTGTGTCACCCATCGCTTGGTCTTAGAACGACCGCCACGTTGTTGCGATTTCTTGAGCGGCAGCAGTTGGCAGCACCAGACGGGATGTGGGAAACACACCTCGAAATACCGGGAAGACTTGGGCTGATGTCCACAGGAACCAAATTGTCACGGTTATTCCTGTAAATGCTCCTAAAGATAGGGGTATACGGACTTTGTGCGCACCCTGTACATCTCAGTATTTTAATTATTCAGAGAGCTGTAATATCACGAATGTAATGCAGTGGTTCTCAACCTGTGGGGCAGGCCCCTCTAGGGGGGTGTGAAGTAACAAAAAGGGGGGTGTGAAGATGTAAAAAAAGGAAAACAAGAATCAAAAATATGAAAAACATCTGTTGAAACCAAAACAAGTTAACTTAAACTACATTCTGATACTAGAACAATAAATATAGAGTTAGATAAATGTTGATAAAAGTTAAGTAGGTATAATAAAATATGCATCTACATTTCAAAAAAATGTTAGGGGGCGCGATTAAAACTGTTATGAAAACTCGGGTCACAAATACTTAAAGGTTGAGAAATGCTGATGTAATGGATTGTGTCCTGTCGGAGGAAGAGAAAGCCGGTTTAAGAAGCACATGATTCACATACATAGAGCATATAGAAGAACAAATATAAAACAAAGCATTTACAGTAACATGCTACTTTAGTTTCGATGGGATTTGAGAAGCTAGTAAATTAAATGATCTTAAGACGTTTATGATCTACTTTAATTACAAAATAAACTACATGATTAAAGTGTAAATTTAGAGATTAAAATTGACATTTCATGATTTTTCCCCACTGTGTCCCTATTTTTTTTTCTTTTCTTTGTACCTTAATAAGCTTTCATATGACAGTAAGACGGTGGGCTACAACTCGCCTTTTCACGGTGACTTTGATATCTGATAACTTTTTTTTATTTTGGGCACTGTGCGACTTTGTGAACTTGAGCTTTTGAGTTTCTCTGACACTCTGTCACTCGATCAACTTCCTTTTGGTGTTTATACCACTGTTTAAACCAACACACAGTTTTCCTTACCTACATTTGGTATTCACTGAAATTCTTCTATTTCCCCCCGTGCTTTTGCCATTGTCTTTTCACAGAACGCTGAGCTTAAGGCCTAGTTATGTTGATTTGTATATTCAAAGAGGCGCAATTCTGGGAGGAGACAGGGCGGGACAGCAGGCACGTGCGTTACTTTTCATGCTGACCAAGATGTATGGAGCAGAAGAACGTAGAAGTTGGCGAATGCATAGATTTATGCATCTAGGTTTTTTTGTGCATAAGCACATTTCCGCTTTTGTGCTTACACCTTGTTATAGTGTGAATTCTACGCATGGCGTTATGCATGAGGCACCTGGTATTTGTTCCAAACAGTTTCACAATAAGTGAGACTAAGATTAAATTACTTCTAATTGTTCTCATTTAATTACCTGGTAATTTTTCTCTCCTCTCTTCTAATTTTCAATTTAGAAAAGCACAGAAGTGTGTTTTACATTTATAAAATTATTGGCAATATTGTCATTTTTGCTGCACCTTTATATGCCTAACCCTCTTTTTTTCTTACTGATTTGCCTTTTTCTGTGTAGTTTTCCCCTTATTTTTATACTAATAATGACAAATAACATTGAGCAAAACTGTGCAGACACCTGGACCAACAACATTAAATGCGCACAAACTACAACTACTCTAGCGTCAAACTCACTAACGTGTATCATTAGTAGATAATAAACTAAATAACGTGAACACCTGGAAAAGCAGAATAAATGTAGGATGAAAATATTATAAACCAAGTTAAAAAACACTAAATTATTACCATCTAACATTCATAAATGCTTTATATACTCTAATAAAAATTTGGTCACTCAAGTCTGTGCACCTTTTGGGATGCATGAATTGAACCAGATTATCAGAAGAAATACGTGCTTATAAAAGGAGAGAAATCCACAGTAAGTGTCTAGACTAGGATTCAGTCCCAGGACAGACTAATTCACCTGTTGAATTGACTGATGACTTTGTATTTGAGATATTAAAAGACTGCAACAATGTTAAGGTAGTAGACTGAACTGGGTCCCAAGAACTACTCTAACCTACCTAACCCGGGCACCCTGTTACATATACAATTAGTACCTACTGTTGCTAATTACACTAGCCAATTAGAAGCCAGTTTCTCTCCCTAATAATGATTATACTATAAACCTTTAGATTTACTTTTTAGAGCCATTGGGAGCACATAGGTAGCTGACAGGATCAGAAATAAGCTGATGTGATATTTCTTATAGAAAACTGCACTCCTTAATAGTAGTATAAAATGTTCAGTATTGTGCTTGATGGGGTTGTCTGAAGGCAATGCTTTTTGCTGGCAATTGTATTTACTCTTTGCCCGAAAGTAAACAATCACTGTTAAGTACAAAACCTATGCTCATTTAATATTAAATTGATTTTACACTGGCATAATGTACTATTCATAACTGCATTTTTCTCAGTCTTTTGGCATTTTGTTTACATAAATCCTATTGTGTTATGATTGGAAATGAATAGCATCTATTTTTAATATCAGCTGATGAAAACTATGGAGGGAAGAAAAATGGCTGTTTGTGCAGATTTGTAGCAAGGCCCCTTATCCTTTTGTACTATAAAAAACAGTATCTCTATTTTTTTTTTTGTATTTATACGTTTCAGTTTACTTGATAACACTATGCCACTTCAAGAAGCTAATATGAAAAAAAAATGTACTTATATACAGTATATATATACTGTATAAGCTGTGTGTGGTCTTTGGGACAAAAAACAACCCGAAGACTCCCTAGCAGTTTTACTATATTTGTGAACTCTAAGAGGCATCAGCTATCTATTAAGAATTACCCAGGGCTGAGGACATAGGCTCACCTGTGCTTGCTGCTCCACTAGCTTTTGTAAGAAGATACAGGCGATATCATATCTGTATTGCTGGCATATGAGTCCTATTAATCTTTGTCTCAAGAAAATACCTCCAGATAGAAAATGTTGTCCTCTGTTGCTGAGGTGTTTCATTGTCCTGTTGTTAAGCCACGGCATCTGCTTCCTTTCAACATTGTTGCCCTTCATCTGTGTCATGACTATTTGTAGGTGTTCTGCCAGTTTATAGTAACTAATCAATATTTGTGAATGGGTCAGAACCTTTGACCACAAATACAATGGCAAAAGAAAAGCTGTAAAGCCAGTTGTAGGGCAAACAGAATCTATATATAGGGGCAACGACCCGGCCAGGACGCCGTGAGGGACCGGAAGAGGGTCAAAGCCCACCCTGGATCACGTGGGGGCCGCCTTCCTAATGGTCAAAGAAGATGGTATGTGGTGCTCATTGTACATGAAATATTCAAACAAACACACTCCAAGGAGGGAGTTACCTTGGGTAAACGTGCCATGCACAAGAATTCGAAAAGAAAGCTTGCTGGACCATGAAAAAAGTAAAACGCACATTGAGTCTTCTGCTGACCTTTTAGGGAAGCTTGTACTAGAGCAAACTGGAATCAGTCAAATTGAAAGATCTGTATCTGTATTAAATAAATTACAGAGAGATGCCTTTTGTGGAAGCTTTAAGATCCATGCATTGGTTGGCAAAAAATGAGTTGCCACATACAACGTTGTTTGAAAAGCTGTTGAAACACTGTAAAGAAATGGGTTGTTCCTTTTTACAGCATTTTAATGTTGGTAAAAATGCACATTACACCTCTGAAAGAATAATGCAAGAGCGTCTGGATATCTTAGCATCAGAAATAAAGTCTAACATACTGAAAAATATACACACTGAAATGTTTTTCAGTATTCTGTGTGATGAAACCACAGACATCTCGGTTGTAAAACAATTAATTATTTACATTAAATATGCTTGTCGGGTTACTAAAGAGGTCTGAATTAGTTTTATATCAACCCAGAATATGATTGATGGCAAATTGGAAAATATAACCAACACACTAAGTGAGACTATAGACAATCTAGGCTTGAAAACTGCTAATCTGGTTGGACTCGGGTCAGATGGAGCGGCTGTTATGATTGGGAAACAGAAAGGTGTGGCAAAACTGCTTAAAGATAAAACATCTGGACTCTTGGTCAACTCCCACTGTGTAAACCACTGATTGGCCCTTGCAATTGCCAAAGCAGCAGCTGCTGTACCTTATTTAACAAAACTGAACGATATCTTAAGGCAGCTGTTCTATTTCTTCTATTCTTCAGTTAGAATGGCTGGTTTAAAGGAAATTCTAAATAGTCTGAACATTCCCCAGATTAAGCTGAAAATGGCCAGTGACACTAGATGGCTGTCTCATGACTGTGCAGTACAGTCACTACGACAGTGTATGATGAGTGTCATAGCTGCACTGGAAAGAAAGGCCACTGAATGAAATGACATCACAGCTGAAGGATTAAGCAGATGTATTAAAACATACAATTTTGTTTCCTCTCTGATGATGCTTTCAGTCGTATTACCTTTATTGTCCAACTTATTAATCTTACCAAAATTGAGCCAGTTTTGCTCACCACAAAATTGTCCATCATGGAGTTGAAAGACTCTGGGAGATATTTTCAAAGCCTTCATCATTGTCTGGCAGAAGAATGGTCATATCTCCACATTGTTTATAAACAGAGTGATGTCATTCAAAACTTCAATATATGCTCAATACCTAGAGACAGTTGTAAAGCACCTAGATGCAAGATGACATGCCAATTTCCAGCTTTTCCAAAGTTTTCAATGCAGAAACTCATGATTCAAGTGAGTCTGCTGAAATTCTTTTTGATCATTACTCCAAAAATGGTAGCCCTCCAATTTTAAAATATGAAAGTAGCAGGAAAGAATAGACAGTTGAATCAACAATGATCAGAAGTCGACTATACAAAGTCCAAAACAGATTTTACTAAAAATGGCAATGACATCGGAGCTCAAAGAGTCATTTCCAAATTTATTCAGACTAGCTCATATTGGGCTGGTGATCCCAGTGAGCACAGCTGGATGTGAAAGGGGGTTTTCTGCCCTTAAAAGGATCAAGACATGTTTGAGAAATTGCATGAATCAAAGCACGCTGAATATACTCCTGCTGATCTCCTTGGAGGGACCAGATCCTGGGGACTTTGATTATGGGAAAGCTCCAGACAACTGGGCCTCTAGGAACAAAAGAAGAAGAAATATTTAACTGAAGACACCTTCTGCATATGCAAGTTGGCTTTGAAGAATATTTTAAAATTTTTCTTCATTAGGTTTCCCATACCTTTTTCATTGTTTTCACTTTTCTTCCAGACAGCGACAATACTTGTGCATCTTGGTTTATATCATAACAATTGTTATTTTAAAATTTGTTAGGGTTGCAGGATCCTGAATTGTATACTTCTTAAATTTAATAAAAATATTCTGGCAATACATTTCAAACCTTAAAAAAGGAAGTCATATTGAGCATTGGAAAATAATTAATAATAATTAACTAATAAAGAGAGTGCACATTTAATTTTCTCCATCCGGCCCCACCCGGCTATTTTTTCATGCCACCCAGCTGGAAAAAATTTCTGGGGAGAACACTGGACATGGACAGGTGCCAGTTTCACTGTCTGTGTCAAAGTTTCAGTAATACTTCATACAACTGCTGACAAGCCTGTGCCTATTTGTTGCTCTTTCATAAGTAACCCCATTATAAAGATGTCTGTTGATTTGTAATAATTGAGTGAACCCTGATGAATTTGTTTTGCCTCAAATTCAGTGAAATCTTTAAAACATTTGCAAACTTCACCGTATTCCACAAGATGCATTGAGGTCAATAGGGAAGGAACAACTGAACAAGTTTAAAGTGGATAATAATGGTGCAATGATCTTTTAAGTAAGGTAGTCGCCAGGTTACAGACATCTGACCTACAACATATGAACGGGCCGCAGCTGTGACGCATGCACCTCAGTAACTGCCACTCCATCTTCGGCCTGGGGACACTGCAAGTGGCGGCTGGTGGGGGGCAATTTTGCTGCCCGCGTTGTATAGTATCCCTCGGGCGGCTCCTGGCAACAAGCAGTTTCACTGCCCACCACACACGGCTGTCCCATTCATTCTCTGTGGGCGGCTGGTAATGCTGCAAGCGGTGACCCAGTTGTGGCTGAACAGAGGCCATTGAGTGTGAACGGGACGGTGGGGTGTAGCATTGTAGTTTGCATCAGATGGCTGCCTATTGAATGGGGGCCGCCTTTGGCCGCACCATGTTCGTTCTCAATGGACGGACGCTGCAGGCAGCATACTGTAGTGGAGGTGACTGTGAGGTGGGCTGGTGATGAACCGCCCGTCGATGCCCCCATTCATTCTCAATAGTAAGCCTGCTTGTACTATTACGTACACAGCCGGAAGTTGTCTCTTGTCAGTACATCAGACGTGTTGACGATTGGTGCCTTCCAGTGCTGTGCAGAACAGCTCATCGTAATCTTTTGTCTTCACCCTTCAACAATGTCTCTGAAACACAAATCTGATGCAAGTGCTGGTGATACAGTAAAGAAGAGAAAAACCATCACCATTGAAAATAAAGTACAAATAATAAGGTCAGAAAGAGGTGAAACTTCATCATTCATTGGCAGAGTGCTTGGTTACAGTCGGTCAACAATGGCATTTTTTTAATTTTATGTACCTGTTCCGACTTACAAAGAAATTCAACTTGGGTACAAACCTACAGTCCCTATCTCATACGTAACCCGGGGACTGCCTGTATTCCTAAAGGGCTAGCGAAATATCTACCAACTATGCCAGACCGATTATTGTGGCCAAATATGTGATCTGAGCTATGAGGCAGCAGCTCTAAGCACCATGGCTCAGACAACAAAAGATTTAGATGGAACAAATGGGAAAGGGTAGTTGCTAGGTATTTGTAGTGGAGAAGGGCTAAGTGAGTTTTTCATGGGATGATTGTGCATTTTAGTATTTTTGTGGTGCAAATAAAGTCACATTTTAAAAAATAGCACTGTGCTCCTCTGTGGTGATGTGAATGTTGGCAAAAAACAGAATTGACTTTACTGGTGAACAACAGATTACATACAGAAGTGGTACAGGACACTTTAGGGAGCAATAATCCTTTTTTTCACAGTCAAAAAAACATTTTAAACCCCCAAGACACTCTTGTTTTAGTTTTGCATTTTGAAATTGCAAAATCCCTTGCAAACTTAAATTTAGTGTCAGTTCCACAAATCAAAACTTTTCATGTTACACTCATCAATCCTCACAATGTGTTCGCTTACTGAGCTGTGATTCAGGTACTTGAGATTAGAGCAGCAAGTGGGGGGAAAACTAAGCAATATGTGATTTGTTTCAACTGCCACCATTTCAAATTAGTCCTCAGCTTCCCATTCATTTTCTGAAATCAAAGTATTATAAACTCATTTATTTGGTTTCATATTAATGTTTTCTTACTGGTTTAAGCATTTCTAAGCAGCCTTCCAGTACTTCCCTTATATGAACCATTAACAAGCAGTCATCACAGCATCAAAACACACTTCAGCTCTGCTGAAACATTTGGAAAGAATCTTGAACCCTTTCTAACTTGATTGGTTATCATTTCTCATGGGGCCAACAGAAAAGATGATACAATAGTAATGATCGTGTGCTATTAATTTGAAATAACATTCTGGAATCCAGGAACCATAATTGTGGGTGTGTGGCGTATAAATTTTATTATGTCCATGCTGTTTTTCTCCACATACTTAGGTTTCCTGCTATTAAATGACACACTTATTAGGATAATGGATGACTTGGTTAACTGTACCCTGCAATGTAGCCGGCATCCTATCCAGAGCAGTTTCTAGCATGTAACAACAGCTACTGGGATAAGTTAGTAAGAAAGGCGAGTTTAGAAAATGAAGGGGTTAAGGTCTCAGCCTAATTGGGGGGAGAATGTGTGTTTAATTGTCCTGTGCTAGTAAATCAAAGAATTCAACAATAAAAATAAGAACAAGGAGTAACTCCTCACATTGAACACTTTAATTAAACAGATTTAAATAAATCAATAGTCTTGAGCAAGAAATATATTATGTCAGTGTTAATGTTGTGATCAGAATTCTAACTATTTTGAATTCAGAGAAATATTGGTTTGTTTCCTTTTCTTTCAATAGAAGCAAAATCATTTTTAACTATTGTAATATTGTTCTGGTTCATAAATATGCTGTATTTTAATTAATAAATCTCTCCATATTTCAAAGTTTGTTTGTTGTGTCTAATTTGTACCTCATGCTTAAAACCACTTGACAGTTGAACTGCTTGGGGTAGAAGATAAATGGATTATTGACTTCTTTTTATTTACAGACATATTCCCATCAGGCCAATCATTTAATACTCATCCGCATCTAGTTTTAAACCCTTTTTAATTTCTTTTCTTTTTAGCTTAAATTATAAAAAGATCTATTTTAGCGTCCTACTCTTTTAAATTTTTAGAAGGTATGTCATTTAATTGATTTTTGCAAAATAAATGAACCTGCTTTACCAGAAAAAAAACTGTTAGAATGAAATACATTAAGCTCCCTGCTAAGCACTTCCCACATTATATAATATACAATATAAAGCTGGCAATTATTGTATTTTTACTGTAAATATTTGAGTGATTTGCTCATTAAAATCACTGGCTTGCTGTAAACTCAAAATAAACAGGACAAATTCCATTTATAACACTGAAACATACCGACGAGTCTTTTTCATTTTTGCCTTAATTTTGCTTTCGCGTAAACCATTATGCAAATGAGATTCAGTGTCCTGAGCTTACTGTATCTGAAGCATATATGTATTTACAGACCAATCGCTTTTTCTTGAATAGTAACCCACAGAGTACAGTGTTATAACTTGGTTTAAGTATCTGAACAGTCACTCTAGCATAGTTTTCAACATTTGCTTTGTTTTTGTTATTGATCTAATATATTTTTACTATTTTCAAAATGTCATCTTGGTACCATTATGTAGTGTTGAGGCTTCTTTGTGGCCATTGTTATTTTGGATTGCATTGACTTCGAGACCCTGCAGGGATCTGGACCCCCACAGCCTTGTACAGAATTGAGCAAGTTTTGAGTATGGTTTTTTATATATATATATATATATATATATATATATATATATATATATAATATAGTTTTGGGGACCGTCCCCGTATATTGTCCTTCAGACAAGTAAAGCAAAGTTGCAAAAATAAATTATCAAAAGTCCTCGGTTTTTCTGTAGAGAAAAGAGATTCAGGTAAGTACCACGTGACAATCCTTTATTTCACGATATTTCACTCACCTTTAGGCTTTTTGACTGCCTCCTAATCATACGTGTGTGACTATATATATATATATATATATATATATATATATATATATATATATATATATATATATATATATATATATATATATATATATATATATAATTTGTAAGAAGACGCTATATAGCGCCTGATTGGACACGGGAGGCACGTGTGAATTAATAAGACATTTATCTTCAGCTGGAGGGCACATCTTCCCCGTAATCCCTCCAACCACAACACATTCCCAAGCACTAGTAACCACCAGTAAACACAAATAATCTCTCCTCCTTGGCACCACCACTCCTCCCTAGCAACCTAGTCCTCCTCCACCCAACTCTGGCCGATGAGAGGTGGTTGCTCCAGCCCAGTTTTGCGGCCATCTAGCGTCCAGGGGAGGTATTGCACTGTCCAGGGCTGCTCCCCCTAAATATAGTGTGCAATGGGCGTCCTGTCTGGGCATATATATGCACTAGCAAAATACCCGTGCTTCGCAGCGGCAAAGTACTGCCTTAAATGTTTTATTGAAACGAAATTGAAATCTTTTTAAACTGAGGGAAAATATACCAATAATTATTTGTTAAGGATCTCTTTGTATACCACATTGTGAGTTCGGCCCTCCAGTTGTAATATGACCAAGCTGTGCGCTGAGCTTACTCTTAAGCATGCAACGTACAGCTGGCCATGTGAACAGTAATCTTGTTTCAATTCTCACAGCTTGGATTGCTGCTGTCATAATCGGTTTGAGTTTCATGGTTTGTTTCAATTACGACAGTATTTGTAGGATTTGTGTTGAAGAGACATTCGGCATCTGTCAAGCGCTGCAAGTATACAACCAGTTTCATCGATAACTTCACATCCAGCTTTTGAGAGTTTAAACATTCATAAACATCAAAGAGTCCACTACTGAAATTGTCACCTGTGAATCTAAGATGTTTAAGAGGCATTGGCAGTTGTCCAAAGGTGTAAAATATTTGGCCATTTCGGTACACTTGAAAGCGAAAACCGAACAATTCAGCGGCAGCCATCAACTCACATGCAGATGCATAGGTCATTCTTATAGTGCTCCTGTGTAGTATAATTATCTCCTGTACCGTCATTAGTCCACACCTTGAACCTGTCCCAGTCATTCAATACATAAGACACAATGTTCCTCCGGATATCAAGAATGAGCCTGATATGACCGTGCAATATGTAACAAAGAGAATGGAAAAGGTAGGTGCCATCTCCGGGCATGGAAACCACTCGGTAAGTGACAGTTCTTTGATCGATGGTGATTACCTCGATAGACATGTTAATGCGGGTACGGTTGGAATGATAAAAGAAATGAGTACCTGAACAATGTAAAGTAAGTCTAAAATATCTACACAATAACTATAATTGTAATAAATGAACAATAAAACAGTGGAGAAGCCGTGGATTAAATAAAAAGGCTGTAGTTATCAGCAGGGAGATGTGAATCCTGTGGCGAAGCAAGGAAGGGAATGTAGAGACTGGAGCGACGGACGGCCTTATATAGGCAGGCAGCGAACAACGTGGGAGGCGTTGGGATGGGGGACCCAACGCCGCCTCACACAGTGACCAAGCTGCAGGCTATGGACGTATATATGTACGAAAGTAGGATTCCGTTAGCGTTGGGAACCCGCGTATCAAATTTCTTGAAGATGGGCCCATAAGTAACAAAGACTGTTGAAAAGTTCAATATGGTGGCCAACAGTGGCATCATACCACCGAAATAAGTACCAAATTTCAGCCCTCCAACTACACGGAAAGTTGGAGAATTAGTGACGTTGGAAAGTTCAATATGGTGGCTAAAAGTGGTGTCATACCACCAAAATAAGTACGTACATTAGTTTTGGTTAGCGCAGGGAAGCCGCCTATCAAATTTCGTGAAGATGGGGCCATAAATAACAAAGTTCATCATGGAGGACGTTGTTGACCGTTATGACCGTTAAGCATAGAATTACAGAAGCTGTAAGGAATGAGCCTGCCAAATTTCAGCCTTCTACCTACAAGGGAGGTTGGAGAATTTGAGTGAGTGAGTGAGTCAGTCAGTCAGTGAGGGATTTGCCTTTTATTAGTATAGATATACATATATATATGTCCCTAAATGTGTATATGTATATTATGTATGTATGTATGTATGTGTATATATATATATATATATATATAGTCACAAGGCGCTATATAGGCGCCCGACCTGATACAGATAGACACGGAGGCACGTATAAAAAAACACAAAGACTTTATTTTTCTTCAGCTGTGGGACACGTCTTCCCTGTGCCACATAGCCCAAACACAGTCCCAAGGCACAACAAACACAACCAACAATCCTTTTTCCTTGACCACCACTCCTCCTCCTCAAGCTTAGTCCTCTTCCTCCCGACTCTGGTTCCTCGAGTGATGGTGGCTGGGCCCTTTTATAGCCCACCCGGAAGCGTTCCAGGTGATTGACCACCTGGTCCTAATTGCACTTCCGGGTGGTGCTGAAGCCTCGTCCAGCCGGGCTGTTGGAAGCAGACAGCCCCCCTAGCGGCCACCCCGGGCCCCAACCAAGCTGTGGAGGACTCCATCTCCCATGAAGCCCTGCGGGTGGTTGGGGAATCACCATCGGCCAGGGATTCTGCCATCAAGCGTCCCGGGGGAGATATTGGATTGCCCATGGTGGCTCCCCTGGAACATAAGCAGCAGGGGTATCCCTGCCGGGCATGGGACCCGACTGTCCTTAACTATGTATGTGTGTGTGTGTGTGTGTGTGTGTGTGTGTGTGTGTGTATATATATATATATATATATATTGGATTCGATATGTGATTTTCTTGAAGACACTTTCATGTCCCGTGACACGAGACTTTGTGCCAAGACATTTAACCATGCCTGGGGCTGGAAATAAAAGACAAAGAATAGATGACAAAGTAGAACTCGTAAGGAATTCAAAAACGTTGGCGCGATACACATGCAAAGCAGGTTAGAGATATTTGAAAGTCTCGCAATTGCACAAACAAAGGGAAATTATTACTCAGTGAAATAACGGAACAGCGAAAAGAGATCAAATATTGTTTGGATATAAAATTTAAGTTGGAGACTTGTAGATCGTCTAATTTGTGTTGCCATCAGGGAAAAGTAGTGTTTCTTCCCAGTGAAGAGGCATATCCGTGAGAATTAAAAGATGAGATTGTTGTTTTCCACGGACAGTCTCACGGGGATTCTTTCAAGTCACGCCCTAGTTACAATCATTTTTAAAGAAGATCATCTAAACTCTCAGTGAACTCTTAAGTGAAGTGAGCAGACACAAGCATATATACATATATATACAGAAAGAGAGAGAGTGGTAAAGATATATTGTAATGAACCAGTTGGGTGACAAAATGGACTAACACTCTGACTAAGTTGGTGGACCTTAAAGGGACTACTTGTTACACAGCTGTAGAATTTGTGTCTCTTTCCTTCGCTATCATCTTACACTGTAGCTCTGCTTCTCTAACCCATGACACTCTGTGCCATTCCTCACCCTGACCTTCTGTATTAAGCACGTATGTTGATTCAGAGTATTCCTCTCTTCATGTGGGATCCAAAGGAAACATCCCACTTGCTCCTAAACTCCATAAGTTAATCCATGGCGGGGTCTTTCCAAAGACTTGCCCTGAACCACAGGCCAAGACTGATGGATTTTATTAGAGATGAGCTTTTTAAGTGTATCTGTTTTCCATTAAAGTGCCCTCCCCTAATGCTCTGCACAGGTAAATTTTATAGGTGACTTCTCTACCCCTCTGACAATCCTCAGGAACCTGGCAGGGTCTCTCTCTCTCTCTCTCTCTCTGGTCCAGGAATCCAGTTTCCATTAGTTCAGTCTATGGATATTACAATTTTCATTATTATATACATGTACATGCACACACAGAATTTAAACTGTATATATAAGATAAAACTGAATGTATTCTGAAGTGAAAATTACAGTAATCTGGTTAGAGGCAGTGGCATAAGAATTAAAAATTAAAATGAGGCAAAAAGAGAACAAAGAAAAGGAGAAAAGTTCAATGCTCTCAGTTTTAGAATTAATGCTTTATTATCATCCATGGGCTACTTGTATGCATTGTACGTTTTGTGCATTCTGATTAGCTGATTTTCAAAATGCCAAATTAAGCTGATAAAACTCTTGCAGTTCTTTACAAATGCTGAGAAATTATTTGGTGAATCTGCTTAGGTCCTACTGCAACAATGTCCAATTCTTGCATGACAGAGTCTGCCTGATGTATTCAAGAATGTGTCCTGATGATTAAAGTGACTAAAAAATAACTGCATCTTGTCAAACGAAAAACCATTTTTCACTTAACATTTCTATACACGTATTTTCTTCACAATGTCCAGCAATGGCATACCTTTTAACTGTGCACTTTGTGAACCCTTCAAGGTATCATGTTTTAAAACTGCCTGTTCTGTTAAATGTCTTGCCTTTCCCACAGGAATGTCAGTAAACCAGTTTGACGAGTCATTGATTCAGGATGTCTATAACCTGGCCATCCATCCAGCTATGCACCCATCCTTTATAACATCTATTTAACCCAGCTAAGTATTGCAGCCTATTCTTGCAGTATCGTTCAGACAAAGGTAAATCAGCCTTGATTGGAAACCAGTAATAACATGAAAACCAATTATTTATCTCACATGCACTGTATTATTAAGTTTTCATAATAGTCTTGTGGGATTTATCTGTGTACTTGTTTCCTTTAAGGAACCCATGTTTGAAAAATAGTTGATATAGTATTATACATTTTGGCAGACATAATTTTCTGCTGTTTTTCCCACCTTTTTAAAAAATGTTCCATTAGAGAGATTAAAAGTTATTCATTCCCTGAACAGAATTTCATTAAATCAATTTACAAGCTAGATATGTTAGAGTTTAGGAATGGTGCAGTGGTCACCATTGCTATCTTGCAGGCTTCACTAGATTGGGTTTAAATCCTGGCCCTGACATTATCTGTCTGTTGTTTCAGGGTCTACATTGGTTGTTCTCCCTCACAACCCAAAAGTAAACTAAGGGCATATGTGAGTGAATTTAAATGTAGCAAGAGACTTTCTAGCTTTCCATCCAACACTGGTGTCTACTTTGCACTTGATGCTAATGGCATAGCATTTTGCTCTCTGATATTGGATTACAGTATACGGTTTCAGGAGAATCAAGTTCAAATATTAATTTAAGTCTCTTTTTCCATGGCTTAATTTTGCACACCTTTTTTCTTTATATTGTGACAAGAAATTAAGCAGTCCAAATTTCATAAAAAGAACTTTCCCCTTATTTTCTTGGGGCCAAGCCTGCCACTGAGACCATTGTGATGCAGATCAGGTCAGGTTGAGGAGCATTCCCTGGTATAGTGCATTGCTGCACCCACCACATGACAAAATAGCTCAGGATCCCAGTTGGCAACTCCCCCAGGCAGACACGTGGTCTAGTCCCACCCTATGGAAAGGACCATCTATCTGCCCCAGCCAGGTGTTACGTGGACATTTCCCTTGGCCTGGTCCAGCTGCTCGGGTCCTCAACAGTGAGGATCCTGCAAGCTGTATCACCCTCTGGGAATCGCACAACATGGCCACAGTGCCGTACCTGATGCTCCCTCACAATGCAGGTAATGTGCCTCATTCAGGACTGCATGGGCAACCGGACATTCGACACAAAGTCAAACCAGCGGTACCCAAGGATTCTCCGAAGAGACACAGCACTGAAGGATTCCAGTCTTCATCTCAGGTCACTGGATAGTGTCAATGTCTTGCAACCATATATCAAATCATGAATCACTGGAACTCTAAAGACTTGGACCTCCATCCTTTTGCAAAGATAGCAGGAGTGTCACACAACCCTTTCAAGCGACCTCATGACCCCCCCATGCTTGGCCAAACCGTTTACTTTCTTCATAGGAAGAGATTTCAGTTCACATACAGTATATAAAGGGAAATATAAGTGACTTCTCAGAAAACAGAACTTTGATGCCGGAAAAATGGAGAGCACTAAAAAACAGTAAATAGACACTCTAAAAGACAGGTTTCTCATCTGGCACATCACGAGTGCCAAATGGTCTCTACCTAAGACTGCCAGTCTTCACATTGACGTCTTTCTGCAGTGCCTCACCATATAATTCCCAGTTGTTCTAAGTAAATAGGGCCTCAAGAAGCTGACAGGAAGAAATATACATTTCTAGATATTCTTCATGGTTGAATGAACAAAAGTATGTAACTGCGGAGAAAACAGAAAAGCACATAAGTCAGTAGAAGAGTTTATTCGTCATGTTGTGCCCATCTCAGCTATGTATACTTAACAAAGACTAACAATATGTGACATCATATGTGATGGAACACAAAAAATAATTGAGAATGTGCCATTTGGTACAAAAGTTCCCAAATGTGGAAGAATTACTTATTGGCTTACCCTGCTTTAATGTTGTCCAGGTTCAAAGAAAATAGTCTTAACAAATTACATAAAAAATGTAATTCCTTTAAAAGTAGAAAAGAGTTCTACTTTAATGTATACCTCTGAAGTTAAAAGAAATAAAGTGTTTCGTCATTCAGCTGATAGCGGGTTAGATAATGGATGGACGGATGGGTGTCATTCAGCTGTGTCACTTATGTTTTAGGGGGCATCTTAGTGGAAAACTCACTCACCGAATAAACGCAAAGGAGGCCGAGGTATACAGAATCTTGGAATTATTACATATACGTTGTGACAGATAGGGGGCGCTGACGCCCCCTTGAACCCTCAGACCAGACACCAGGTAAAAGTCCAATAATTGACTTTTTTTAACACAATAATGTGCACAAAGCACCCTCCACTCCACTATACTCATAAATCTACACAATACAATAATCAATAATCAAATCCTCCTCTCCCAGACGCGTTGTTCCCTTCCTCCCAACTCAGCTTGTCCGTCTGGGATTTCCCACAGTCCTTTATAGTCCACGACCCGGAAGTGCTTCTGATCCCTCAGTCCATGTGATTATCCAGCACTTTCGGGTCGGGTGAAAACTCTTCTTCTTCATCCCAGAAGTACGCCATTTCCTCTGTCGCTGTGCCTAAGACGAACTTCCGGGTTATAGGGAAAATAGCAGTCCCTACTCCTCCCTGAAGTCTCCCCTGGAGGTCCCCATGGTATCCAGCAGGGCTGTGATAAACTCCACTGTCCATGATGCCCTGCTGGAACTCTGGGCACCTCTATGTTGCAAGAAGGGCTCCACCTGGTGGCCTGGGGGTATTGGCCGGGATGAACAGCTGGCCATATCCCACAACGTATATGAGAGATAAATAATACCGTAAGAACACAAAAGTATCAAATAAATAAAAGAAAAACAACAACTCTTCTGCCTTTACAGGTGTTGACCACTTGTGTACCACAAAGCACTCGTTTGTCTTACCTTTCAGCAGTTTCTCTTCCCCAAAAACTAGATCTCTCTTCCTCCCTACCATGGGTTTATGGCTGTAATGATTTTAATTTGTGGAACTAGTTTCTCAGTGTTCCTAGTAGACTGTTATAAACACAGATATCAAAGTATACATTAAACCTGAAAAGTCTGCAATAAAGTTTAAAACAAGTTCAAGAGGATCCATGGATCCTTTACATACTGTCCCACCACCCTGGTAGGAGACCCTTGTGTACAGTATATTATTATTTATCTTTTCTCCTCCCAGATTTACATAGTCATTTTTGGAATTGTAGACATTCTGTATTATCTAACGGCACAACAACAACATTTATTTATATAGCACATTTTCATATAAAAAGTAGCTCAAAGTGCTTTACATAATGAAGAATAGAAAAATAAAAGACACAGTAAGAAAAATAAAATAAGTCAACATTAATTAACATTGAATAAGAGTAAGGTCAGATGGCCAGGGTGGACAGAAAAAAAAACCTCCAGACGGCTGGAGAAAAAAATAAAATCTGTAGGAATTCCAGGCCATTAGACTGCCCAGTCCCCTTCCAGTCTAAATATGGAAACAAATAATTGCTGACGCATTTTTAAAGGCACACTCTTTGTACCTTTGAAGAGGTTACCGGCTGCAGTGACTCATCTTTTTATTGAGAAATTATTCCAATTGCACATTTTTCCAAAAAGCATTAATTTGGATCAAGGTCATCAGTTTATCTTTATATTTTGGAGGCACTATTGTAGAATGTTGTAATCTAAGGTTAATCTTACCTCTAGCTATCACCTGGAAAGTAATGACCAAACACCTGTTTCCATCCTTACTTCAAGATGTATAAAAACTAAACTTGGTGTAAAGCCACGCACATTTTCATGGCAGCCCCACACCATTCATATGATCTTTTCTGCTCTGCTTTTTTTTTTTGCAAATTGGCAGCACCCAGCATCAAAGCAGTGTTATTTGCTTTGTAACACTGTGGTCTTTCTTTATTACATTCACATCCATGACAAAGACTGTATCAAATACACTGAAATTAATTGCATATCATTTACAAATTTAAGGTACTTGATTGTAATCATTCTGTAACAATATAATAGTGCATGGAATGGCAAGACTATTCCAAATATCAAAGCTGCTTGAGCATTGCTACTCTCAGTGCGCCAAAGAGAGCATTTTAACCTGTTTGTTGTATTTATGTGCAGTATCACAGCTGCACAGGTTATGTCAAGAGCACAGAGGATTATTGCTTACTGCAGAAGATACAGCTTCCAGCCCTGAGGAACATTTATAGCACACGCTGTCTGAGGAAAGCCACCAGCAGCTGCATGGATTTCATTCATCCATGCCACAGTCTATTTGAAATTCTCCCCTCTGGCAAACACTTCAGAGTCTTTCCTGCATGGACCTCGAAGCTCAAAAACATTTTCATCTCAAGAGATATAAACGCACTCAATCAGTCCATCAAGAGCTACATATTGTACTTATGCTTTCATATCATACGTTTTTATTTATTTATTGTATTTTTTTTATCATTTTATATGAAAATAAGTTTATGGAGGAGTTGCATATTGAATTTCATTGAATCATACAATGACAATAAAGAAATGAAATTCAGTTCAATTCAAGAGACAGGGTATTTACAGATAATTATGACTGGCTTCTAAGTTGATTTAGATTTACAAAAACTATACTCTTGAAGCTCTGTGCTGTAAGAATACTAGGGTGTATACTTGATATCATTTTTAATGATGAAATACATTAAAGTATATATATATTACATTTTACAAATAAATCGTTAACTTCATTTAAATAATGTGTACTATTTTAATAATGTAAATAATGTATACTATTAATAATTAAACATGTGAGGGCACAGTGGCATTGTGGGAGTGTTGAGCTGGCACCCTGTCCAGGGATTGTTACTGCCTTGCGCTCTGTGCTTGCTGTGACTGGCACGACCCTGGATGCATGGAATAATTAAACTTTTAAAACAAAAATTTTTCAATGTTCCTTAAAAGTTTTGAAGAATCAGAGTTCTAAGCTTGCAGCTGGTTTTCAGTTTATTACAGGTGCTTATTGTGCGGCGATTGGTTACATGGAGAAAAAAAACAGAAGGAAAGAAATTGGGGGTTAATACGTTTGAAAGAGACAATACTACTACAATAAATTATTCCATCCACGGTTGCAGACATCCCAGCAAACATCTTGTGGGAAGCAGAGAGAATACCCAGATGGGGTGCCTGCTTATCGCTAGCACTGTGCCCCGCACGTTTTTAATACAAGTTTTAATGCATTTTTTCATGAAAATGATATCAAGTATACATCTTAGTATTCTAAATTGTTCATAGACCTGTAATATCATGAATGTAATGTATCCATTGTCTTTAACAAAACAATGGATGGAAGGTGCTATTACATTGATTTGCATATTCAAATATGTGGAATTCTGCGAGGAGTCACATTGGGGCTGTAGGCACATGCATGTGCGTTAAAATTCACATTGATTGGGATTTATAAAAGGGAAGTGCATGGAACTTTCCTTACACACAGTTTTATACATTTGATTTTTTTTTTTTGCATACGCATATTGCTGTTTTTGTGTGTACTTCATGAATTTTATGCGTAGCATTATATATGAGGCCCCATTTGTACAAAATTGAAGCAGATGGAGAACAGGAATTTGAGATATTGATAATTGTGTATTCCAAGTTTCCTGGTTCATGAAAGAACTATTTAGTATATTAGAAGGAATATGGACTACAGGATCACTCCTTGGATAGGGTGGAGGACATTTCTGTACTTCAATTGCTAACAAATTACTAATTTCTGGTAGGCAACATTTGAAGCTTGAGCCCTAAGAAGTCAGTTCTGTCCTTTTTGAAGTTTCTTTAATGCTAGAAGGCATTAGTGGTGTGCAGTTACTTTTTCTATTGCAGCGTCACCTGTACTGTGTGTTGCCCTGTCAGCCATAAGCTATTCTGCCTAGAATGGCCTCACCATCTCTAGCTAGAGAGACAGTCACCCTCAGCTCCTTTAAAATTACCAGTTCTTTAGCATACTTGGAAAGAAAAATGAATGTTTCCTCTTTGATGACAACACTTTGTCTCCTTCACTTGAGCCTTTCACCATCAAATGCAAAAAATTTAACAGGAAATTTACCTTTTTATACTTTTTCTCATTTATTTTTTTACTTTATTACAACTTTGCTGTTTTGTAATAAGGACATTATCCCTTCACCATTTTATATGTTTATTTCGTATAATGCTACTCATCATTAGGGAAAATGTTCTATGTATGTGAGTTTATATGCAACAAAATATGGTTTGATGGCCATCTCATTGAAGACATTTTTTGAGAAAGCGAAAGCTAGCTTCATAATTCTGTGATCTGTGTAACATCTGGTACCTATTTTATGACAAGAAGTAAATTTTAAAATATTATGTATTGTTACAGATAAAATTAATGCCCCAAAGAAATGCCAACAAAATATACAGCAATATAGATTCACCATAAACTTTCTTTTAATGATATATGAAGACTCACACGACTCTTATAAACCTGCATTGGAGTGATCTTGCACATGCTCAAAACAAAATTTTAAAATGTTTGTGCTGTTAGTCTTCACCCCAAAATAGTCTCAGCATTTTTAGTGAGAGTAAGGCTGGTGCAATTATCTTAGAAAAGAATCATACAAGAGAATGAAGAAAAGGCAACTTTGAAAAAAGTTAACTGTTCTTGTGTCACATGTGTCACAGAGGAATTCTAAAGTCTGTATGTTCATGAATCTTTATTAAAAGACAGAGTATCCACAGAGAGATGTTACACAACCTCAGAGAATGCAACATATCTTTTACATGGCAGATCATCAGTATACAGGTCAGATGTCTCTGGGGAGTGATGAGCTAATAGCCATATTTAGTAAGGTAGCCTTACATTTTCTAATCTCGCTTTTAAAACCTTTTTTAAAACAAAGCATGAATTTTAAAAGCAATGTCTCAGAAACGTGATTGTGAAGAATTTATTGAAAGAAGCTCCACTGCTAGGTGGTATATTTCTGGCTAAAACATCAAATTAAATATAGTTTGGTAAGCTATTGACTTTCAACACACCAAAGAGCCCCTATATATCACTATTTAGGGAGTGGATGTAGAGGTGGTACCCTCCTACAAGTACTTGGAGGTCCACATCAATGACAGGTTGCGCAGATCTCATAACACAGAGGAACTGCATAAGAAAGGGCAGAACAGACTCTTTATTTAGAAGACTGTGGTCCTTTAATGTGGAACGGGACATCCTTCAAATTTTCTACAACTCTGTGATGACCAGTGTGGTTTTCTATGTTTTAGTGTGCTGGACTGGAAACATCAATTCAAGAGAGATCCGCCGAATCAACAAGGAACTTAAAAGGGCAATCTCAGTTGTTAGACACACTCTGGATACCTGGAGGCAGCTGTACAGGAGAGTTAACCTATTGCCATTATGAACAATTCTGCACATCCTTTCCCTGACACACTAACAACTGAGGACTTTCAGCCAAGGAAATATTCAGCAAAAGTGTGTTAGGAAAAGTTACTGTTGCTCCTTTATACCAACAACAGTATGCTGCCATAATGCCTCACTGTGACTGTGATAGTAATTTTTTAGTCTTCTGGTGTGTGTTGACACCACAGTGAGTGGTATACCTGTATAAATTTATATCTATTTATGTATTCATTTCTATGAAGAGTTTCAATAAAAAGCCTAATTTACCCCTGAGGACAAATAAATATCTATCTATCTATATATCTATCTATCTATCTGTGTGACCCTAAAGTAGTCCAGTGTCAGTAAGTGAGTGTGTGCTAAAATAGACAAGCACCCTATCCAGGTTTGATTTACTGCTTTCTACTAAATGCTGACGGAATACTCTTTACAGCTTAACAAAAGTGAATTGGATTAAAATAAAAATAATAATTTGTAAGTCATTTTGGGTAAATGCATCATACGCATTAAAACAGAGTCACTAACAATGATCTCTATTCATCCATCCATACAGTCATTCATATCCAAGCTTGCATAACCCAGTCCAAGGATGCTGAAGGCCGAAGGTCTTTCATAAAACCATAGTGTGTAATGAAGGAACTAGTTCCCAAGGTGTGCTTATAAGTACTAAACAGTTTATTGGAATATCAGTCTATCCATGTCTGTTCAAACCTGCTTAATTAAAATGTGAGGTTTTGAGCAGAGGAGTCTATCTTGGCAACTTTAGTTGCTAAGTATGAACCAGCCATGGTGCAGGGTGCAGTCTATTACAGTGCACATGCAACTCATTTACACCAGGTCAGTTTATAGTCATTCATTAACCTGTCCTTCATGTCTGTGAGATGTGGCAAGGAAACCAGATTCACATGAGTAATATATAATTTTATATATCTACTGTATATATATAAAATTATTTTCACGTTTGAAATGGAAATTACGTATGACCACGCGAAACGGAAATTATATATGACCATAGAACATATTATAATACAGGAACTAATTACTTCGTTTGTGGACGCCATTTTTCTATCGTCTTTATGAATTGTTATTTGTGTGAGAGTTATTTTACTAATATTGAAAAGAAGTAAACACAAACATGCCGATCTATCCCATAGAAGTGCACCCTGCATTGCCCTCTTCCAGCCCTCCTCTCTGGACCCCAGCGCTGAGCCGACCGCCGCCAGTTCTGACAGAGAAGTTTTATTTATTCGTCCACGTGACTGTTGCAGAAACTGCCACATTATAACTTTTTTTAATTGGCAGTACTTGATAGTAGAAGAAAACAGCTTTGCGTCTTTCTACTGTTTTAATTGCGCTGAGCAGTAAACAATATGAAGACGACCCTGCCTTCAGTGGCGAGAGGTCTTGAGGACAAAGTGGACGCTGGGAGGCGTGGAATATCAGGCTGCTCCGCTGGGTTGAGAGCTTCGCAGTTTCAGGCGGCGTCCTCTCTTCTTGCACTGTTTATGACGCTTCGATTCCCCCTCGGCTCCTGGGAGAGTGGAAATCTTTCCTAATGAGTGTAATCAGCGCCATCTAAACAAAACTCTCTTTGTAAATTGCGCTGCACGACTACTTACTCTCCCTTAAGGTGAGTTCAGGTCACTAAAACACTGTAACATTCAAGGTTGCTTTTGTGATTAATTATTTTAAGAAGATGGAGGGTTTACATCTAAGATAATGTACTGACCTCTTCATGTTAAGTTTTCGACTTAAGAATTGTTTGGACCTTCTGCCCGTTAAGCACGGAAGGGCAGCGTCCACATTTCTCAGAATAATTTTTCTCTTAAATCACAGGCGCATAGTGCAAGGTTGTCAGGCAGAAATTTGCAGGATCGCATAGAAACTGTAATTTCTATACCATAGTGGTCATGTAGCACCTTTCACAAGGGATCTGCTACCGAGAGATGATCCATATACATTTAAGCTGCTGTTAGTGCTACTAAGCTGTTGTGTTATAGCGCCTTTAAAACGTACTTTACCCGAAAGCACTCAAGTGCTGCTCAATGTATCTTTACTTCTTACATGTTAATGTTTTACTGTTTAATAATTTAAATACTACATTTTATTTTTTTTCTTGCACTCAGTGAGCGAAGCCACTAGGTACTCAGCTATGCTCCAGCTACTTAACGTCTCTGCCGCTCACGTTGTGAAGGGGGGGGCTGAACGCACACTAAGGAGATGTGGTCTGATCAGCTGGTGTCTGTTTTTGCTGCTGTTACCGAGCTGCGTGTTCTGCTTGTCACGCTGTGCGTCGATTATTTAAAAGCCTGTACAGCAGCTGTCCTTTTGTCTCAGTGCCTTGTGTCGCGTGACATTATAGTGTCTCTTGCGGGATGTCAAATTGTCTTCCGAGAAAATCACGTATCGCCTTTCAAGATTTTTTTTATTATATATATATATATATATATATATATATATATATATATATATATATATATATATATATATATATATATATATATATATATATATATATACAGTATAGTAAAATACCAGGCTTCAGCGAGAAGTAGTGTGTTAAAGAAGCAATGAAAAAGAAAAGGAAACATTTTGAAAATAATGTAACATGATTGTCAATGTAATTGTTTTGTCACTGTTGTGAGTGATGAGTGTTGCTGTCTCATATAGATATAGATATAGATATATAGATAGATAGATAGAGATATATATATGTATGTATGTGTGTATGTGTGTATGTATGTATGTATGTATGTGTGTATGTGTGTATGTGTGTATATATATGTATATGTATGTGTGTATATATATGTATATATATGTATATATATTGTCACACACGCGCGCATGGGAGGCAGCTAAAGGGCTCGAGTGAAGGCAGTTCTGAGCCATGCCGGGATGTGGCAGAGCGCACTAACTCTCTTTCTCACTTCCCTGTAGACCTAACCCGGGAGGTTCCACCTGTCTCTCTGACGTCACTTCTGGGACCGAGCCAATGGAGACAGACCTTGCCAGCTCCGGCCCCCTGATGTCACATCCGGGACTAAACCAATGAAAGATGAACACGTGCCCGATCCTTATGACCTCACTTCCTACCTCCCCCTTTAAAAGCCTTCCCTTTCCCCTTCTCTGACAGTCTTGTTTTGGACTCTGTTGTAAGCACTTCAGTGCTGGTATTTGAAAAAGAAAACGACGTTGCAGCCAGGATACCAAATTACATGGGTGGCTGCCCCAAACCTTTTTCTGTCTTTGTCTCGTTTTGTGACAATATATATAATGTGTGTGTGTTTATATATATATATATATATATATATATAGATAGATAGATATATATATATAGAGAGAGAGAGAGCTATTTCGTATCAGTGCAATACGCTGCTTGTTAAAATGGATAACTCCCGCTCTTGCGTGGATATTATGAACTATCGTATTTGTTCAAGTTCTATTTAAATTTTAAATAGAAGGAATTTTTATTTAGTCGACAGAAATATCTTTGGTAGGAATGGTAAAAACAGACAGGAATATTATTCCTGAATAAATCAACTCAAACCTTAAACAACTTATAATATTTTGCTCTCCATAAAAATATATCCTGTCTAAATTATACAACAATATGAACATGCTGCATAACAAAACCTGGAAATATAAATAAAATGTGTTCATTTCAGCAATAACAAATCAAATCATTCAGTTGTCTTTGCTCATATGTCATTTTAGAGCTGGATGCCTGGCATCTTTTTTTGGCCACAGGTTCGTTTCTGTTTGGTGTGAGGTTCTGTGTTGTGGAGATTCTCAGGATGGATTGCAGGTGCTCATCAGTGAGGCGACTCCTGTGTGCTGTTTTTTTAGTCTTTATCACTGAGAAGAGCTTCTCACACAGATATGTGCTACCAAACATGCACAAGGTTCGAGCCGCATGTAGACGGACTTTTTTTGTTTTTCAAAGTCACCAAAGCGCAGTGCAAACTCAGTGCGCTCAGTTTATCAGCAAAGTGCGTATTTGGGAACACCGTAGTGACGACTTGGTTTAACATTACTTGGTAACAGGGAAAGTGGGGCAAGTGGTTGTGTCTCCAATAAAAGCAGCCTCAATTGAAATCACTTTGTGATTGTGCACGGGTAAAAACGTCCGCTGAAGTGTCAGATTCTTATTTAATTATTCTGCTTTCTGTATCTTCTGCATTGCATTCAGGTCTTTCAGGTTACCCTGATGTTTTGTTTTATAGTGCCGTCTTAGATTAAATTCTGTAATTACAGCCACAATAGCTCCACAAATGAGACACACGGGTTCAGTAAACATATACTCCGCCTCCCATCGGTTTTTAAAGGCTCTATTTTCAGAATCAACTTTTCTCTTCAGCATCGTCTGAGCTAGCGTTGCATTATGGGATCTGTAGTTTATTGTGTTACCAGCGCTTCATATACCCGGGCTTTAATAACAATAATACAGTATATAAAATGATCTCGGGCGGATATAATTACACGCCGGGCCGGATGTGGCCCGCGGCCCTTGAGTTTGACACATATGGACTAAATAGAACTTGAAAAGATATATTTTTTCAAATGTGATCGCGCAATTCAGATAGAGTTGACGCACTACAGCCTGCATGCCTCAATTAGTCATCCTCCCTCGCCTTACTTTTTACCGTTCATCTAATGAATACACTGAGTATGGCTTTACCAAAACAATCATTGATGGCGAATAAAGTATCCATTATTCGAGTATGTAGATCGGGTTATATATATATATACATATATACCCGCGTATCGCAGCGGAGAAGTAGTGTGTTAAAAAAGCTAGAAAAAGAAAAGGGAACATTTTAAAAATAACGTAACATGACTGTCAATATACAGTATTTGTTTTGTGAGTGTTGCTGTCATCAAGGATTTGATTATCATTATTTCTTTCAATCAGGTTCGTATTTGTAGGATGTGTTGTGTTCAAGTTACATTCCGTGTTTGTCAATCGCTGTAAAGATGACAGGTTTCATTCATCGATTCGTTTCTTACTGCATCAATAAACAGCTCGTCTTCTTCTTTATCTGAGACCTGACACACTGCATGCACGGGTTTTTTTACACTGTCTTCCTTTAGCGGGACATTGACTTTTTCCAACGTGTGCTTTGTTTCCTCAGTAGTTGGATTTATGAATATGCTTGTATGTATGAGACGCTTCATATTTTTTGCTGCCTTTTCAATTGTGTAATTCGGTTTTTGTTCAGCGCTCTTTGGAACTGTTGCCTTTTATCTGTGCACTGCGTCAGTTCACGTGAGCCACTCGGTGTACATGCATCGAAGGTTCCCAGCTGTGCTGGTGCCATCTCGCTATGTCCATGGCTGTATTTAATGTTACCTTAGTCCTGGCACTTAAAACTTTCTCTCGCAGTTTCGCTGAGTTTGTGTCAAACACCACCCTGACCATCTCATCTTCCTCTCCATAAGCACAGTCCTTCACCCGTGAATATTTACCCGTGGCAGTTTGCTATTGGATTGCCGCTGACGGACGGCCTTATATGGGCAGGCACTAAATTACAAACGCCAGCGGCAGCCTGTCTATGAACTTAATTTAAAGTGTAGGTTTACATCGTGCTTTGTTTCCGAAGTAGCAGAACTCATGAATATGGTTGTATATGTCACTCGCTCGCTTCTTATTGTTTCGCTGCCTTCTCAATTATATAATGCATGTTTTCTTCAGAGCTTTTTGAGGTCTTCCTGGTTTTCTATGTACTGCGTGATTACGGGAGGCGTGATGATGTCACACTAAACTCCGCCCCGGTGTTGAAGCTCATCTCCATTACAGTAAATGGAGAAAACTGCTTCCAGTTATGACCATTACGCGTAGAATTTCGATATAAAACCTGCCCAACTTTTGTAAGGAAGCTGTAAGGAATGAACCTGCCAAATTTCAGCCTTCCACCCACACGGGAAGTTGGAGAATTAGTGATGAGTCAGTCAGTGAGT
The DNA here is from genome assembly GCF_016835505.1 of Polypterus senegalus. Taxonomy (NCBI): domain Eukaryota; kingdom Metazoa; phylum Chordata; class Cladistia; order Polypteriformes; family Polypteridae; genus Polypterus; species Polypterus senegalus. The sequence continues at coordinate 96,716,780 of NC_053160.1, forward strand.
GAGTGAGTGAATGAGGGCTTTGCCTTTTATTAGTATAGATATACTGCAAAAAAGAAACGTCCTCTGACTTTCAACTATTTTTACTTTCAGTAAACTTAATGTGTAAATATTTGTATGAACACTAAAAGAGTCAACACCATAAGACATAAACTAAAAATGTTTCGCAATGTGTCCCTGAATGAAGGGAGGCTCAAAATCAAAAGTACCAGTCAGTATCTGGTGTGGCCATCAGCTGCTTGAAGTACTGCAGTGCATCTCCTCCTCCATGGACTGGACCAGGTTTGTCAGTTCTTGCTGTGAGATGTTACCCCACTCTTCCACCAAGGCACCTGCAAGTTCCTGAACATTTCTGGGGGGAAATGGCCCTAGCCCTCACCCTGCAATCCAACAGGTCCCAGACGTGCTCAATTCCTTCGACGATAAACACGAAGCCGTCCATCACCCCTGGTGAGACAAAACCGTGACTCATCAGTGAAGAGCACTTTTTGCCACTCCTGTCTGGTCCAGTGAAGGTGGGTTTGTGCCCATAGGCGGCGTTGTTACTGGTGATGTCTGGTAAGGACCTGCCTTACAACAGGCCTACAAGCCCTCAGTCCCAGCCTCTCTAAGCCTATTGCGGACAGTCTGAGCACTGATGGAGGGATTGTGTGTTTCTGGTGTGACTCGGGCAGTTGTTGTGGCCATCCTGTACCTGTCACGCAGGTGTGATATTCGGATGTACCGATCCTGTGCAGGTGGTGTTACACGTGGTCTTCCACTGCGAGGATGATCAGCTGTCCTTCCTGTCTCCCTGTAGCGCTGTCTTAGGCGTCTCACAGTGCGGACATGGCAATTTATTGCCCTAGCCACATCAACAGTCCTCATGCCTCCCTGCAGCATGCCTAATGCACGTTCACGCAGATGAACAGGGACCCTGGGCATCTTTCTTTGGGTGTTTTTCACAATCGGTAGAAAAGTCTCTTTAGTGTCCTGCGTTTTTAGAACTGTGACCTTAAATGCCTACTTTCTGTAAGCTGTTAAGGTCTTAACGACCATTCCACAGGTGCATGTTAATTAACTGATTATGGTTAATTGAACATGCATGGAAAACATTGTTTAAACCCTTTACAATGAAGATCTGTAAAGTTATTTGGATTTTTAAAACATTATTGTTGAAATACACAGTCCTGAAAAAGGGAGGTTTCTTTTTTGTTGAGTATATTTATTTATTTATTTTTTTTTATTTATATTATATATTATATTATATTATATTATATTCTATTATATTATGACCACTAGGGGGAGTACCAGAACCCCAAACACAACTGCCAATACACAGTACTGGGTTCAAACAAAAGTTTCATTTATTCGTCAAAGTACCTTTGACACACTTCTTTTAAAATCAGTCCAGCACAGTATCATACAGCACAGCAGAATCCTATCATTCCTTTTATCTGTTCATCATTCCTTCCTTTTCAACTCCGCTCATCTCTCAGTGAGCTTCGTCTATTTTCACTCCCAAGTCTGACTACCTGAGTGAGACAGAGGATCTCTTTTTCAACTGTATGCTGTAGTACTTCTGGTTTAACAGTTTGTCCTCCTGGAAGCATCGCCAGGTCAAACAGAACTTCTTGGGAGGTTCTAGTAGTGGCACCCAAGGACCCTAACAGGGACACACACCAGAATTACAATTCTTATGTGGCCCTGCAAGTGTCCAAATGGAAGCCATACCAGGCGAATGCTCCCACCAAGTATATTGGGGGGGACACTTGGTACTGGGAGGCTGTCTCCCTCTGCCCTTTCATTAAGGTCTCCTATCTGGGAAAAGTGCCACCAACTGGCCTGGCCAGGATGCCTGTCCCTCCACATCCTCCTTTACTATGTATAATACCCATACAGCACCTTAAATGAATAAAAGATGTTTCCCTTTACTGCACATTTTATAATTTGAATGCTGGTATAGATACTGTATAAGAAAATAGTGTTTCTTATGTAATGTTGTGAGTACTCTGCTATAGATAATTTAACACTGATTGTTCTCTCAAATTTCTTGAAAAATTCAATTTCCTACAACTAACATTACTTGTTCATTTGACATATTTAACAGTGTTCTTTAACATTTATTGTTTGATAGAGGTTAATAAACTATGACAGCTTTTTTTCACTTTTAATGAAAGTGTAATTACTTTTTTAATACCAGTATTAGCTGTGGACAATTACCTTTATTCAGATAGACAAACTAGCCCCGTATTCTTGTACATGTTTCAGTCCTGTGTTCAAATTTGAAATTTAACAATCATTCAGTTGCAATCATTCCTCTCAATTAATCACTCATTTAATGCTAGTGTAGTGAGTAGGACATTAAAACCCAGGAGAATACCCCATGGAAACATTTGCTTAGACTGAGCAAAGTGATTCTCATTAACCTTGTGCACATGTAAGTATCTTTTATATGGAAGTCAGTAGTTTATTAAGCAGAATGAGACATGTTTTTATTTTTTAAATGTTTATAGATAATTGACACTATTCTGGTTGCATGGTGAACAAGATCTGTGAGCCAAGGTAACAATTGTAAACTATTTTCTAGATAAAATGTAAACTACTGAATACTGGTGCTAGTTAATAATGCAATAATGTACCATATTGAACTTGTCTTCACACACAGTATGGTACTTCTTACTACCTCTGGAGCTGAGAGATGGCAGTTTTAGTTATTTTCTTCCCTTTCACACAAATACTCTGTATGTTTTTATGTGCTTTTTGCCTTAATAGTCCTGTTATAAGAAGGACGTTAGGTGAAAGGGCAAATAAAGAATATTTACCTGGAGGCAATATTGTCAATGCTGCTTTATTTTATGAAAGTAAACCTCTTTCTTGCATTTTAGTACATCAGTAAGGGCAGCTTAACCATGCTGTCTTTGTAGTTCAGAGTACTGGTGTTCATTCCTGCTTCTGTTAATAGATAATTAGATAGATAGATACTTTATTAATCCCAAGGGGAAATTCACATACTTCAGCAACAGCATACTGATAAAGAACAATATTAAATTGAAGAGTGATAACAATGAAGGTATAACAGACAGACAATAATTTTGTATAACATTAACATTTACCCCAGGGTGGAATTGAAGAGTCGATAGTATGGGGGAGGAATAATCTCCTCAGTCTGTCAGTGGAGCAGGACAGTGACAGCAGTCTGTTGCTGAAGCTGCTCCTCTGTCTGGAGATGATTCTGTTCAGTGGATGCAGTGGATTTTCCATTATTGACAGGATCCTGCTCAGTGTCCATCGCTCTGCCACGGATGTCAAACTGTCCATCTCCATGTTTACAATAGAGCCTGCCTTCCTCACCAGTTTATCCAGGCGTGAGGCATCCCTCTTCTTTATGCTGCCTCCCCAGCACACCACAATGTAGAAGAGGGCACTCACCACAACCGTCTGACAGAACATCTGCAGCATCTTATTGCAGATGATAAAGGACGCCAGCCTTCTAAGGAAGTATAGTCAGCTCTGTCCTTTCATACACAGAGCATCAGTATTGGCAGTCCAGTCCAATTTATCATTCAGCTGCACTCCCAGGTATTTATAGGTCTGCACCCTCTGCACACAGTCACCTCTGATGATCACGGGGTTCTTGATGGGCCTGGGCTTCCTAAAATCCACCACCAGCTCCTTGGTTTTGCTGGTGCTCGTTTGTAGGTGGTTTGAGTCGCACATGTTAACAAAGTCCTGGATTAGTTTCCTATACTCCTCCTCCTGCCCACGATAGCAGTGTCGTCTGCAAACTTTTGCACGTGGAAGGACTCTGAGTTGTACTGGAAGTCCGATGTATATAGGCTGAACAGGACCAGAAAGTACAGTCCATTTGTCTGCATTAGTTTTATTTTGGATTCTCCGTTGTTGTCCCTCACCCACATAATTATCATACAGAGAGCTGGATAAAAAAATAATCAAAAATCGGAGCATGCACTTAAATAATTCATAAATCAACTTTTTAAGCAAAGCAAGTGGGTTGATATACAACAATCAGCATAAAGTAATGTTACTGTACTTTTGACATAATCAACAGTATCTTTTTATTTTTATTGCTAAATCAAATTCTATTGACCGCAAAGAAAATCAAAGAGTACCCCTGTCTATCCTTACCATACCTATGTTAACCATTTTCATGTTAATCATATTTCTTTTTTTTTAATAATAAAATAAAATTGTCCAGCTTCAACTTTAAATTTTATATTTTTTGACAAAGTCTGCTCCATAATATCAGACAGCCATTTCTTTTCTTCCTCTAACTTTCTCACAGTGATGCTCACACCAGCTTCCCAGAGGGAACATTGTTAGTACTGGCTGCTGCTGTGACTGAGCACCCTACTCAGAAACTTCTTTGTGTTTGTTTTTTTCCATGGGGCCATTAGTATATTGAGACTGACAGCTTGTCAAAGTGTAAAATAATTCAAAGTGGGTTTAAAAGCAAACATAAAATCCAAGACACTCCTGGCAGTATGGAGTTTATTAGAGGATGGCAGAGGATTTTCTGTGCTGAAAATAGACTGGACCTCCTACAATAAATCTTATGTGATGGGAAATTTGAAAAAAAAAATGGCTGACACATTGTGAAGGCTTTTTGCAAAATTTCTGGCCATAATGTTCTTACATTTTACAATTTAAAGGATGAGGCAACAAATCTAGACTAGACACTATGAAATCATTGGGGCCCAGCACATTCATGTCATGGCCCCAATTAAACCTGACTAAGAATGAGGCATTATTCAATACAGTATGGATAACAGGAGAAATTAAATAATCAATTACATTTTCTTTCCCATAGAAACTTCCATTGAGTACTTTATAATGCACGCAATGCAGTTTCAGAAATTTGTGATGTGCAGCCATTTTTGAGCTAGAAAGTAACAAAGATAAAAGGTCTCTATTCTTTAACATTAAATACAAAAACTATTCGAACCCGATTGAATATGATTCATAAAAATCACATTTTGAAAATAGCATTATGTATACTGTATATATTAATAGGTACATATTCAGATCAAGTGAATATCAAAAGTCATATTGAAAATTCAGCAACAGCTCCAAAGGATGAAATCAATATATATAATGTCAGATGTTTTTTCTGTATTAAGATCTTATAGTCAACAATATTTAAATGAAAAACAAATAATAAAGTAAAACCATTGTATTGCATTTATTGACTAAGTGAGCACAGCCTTTAAATAATCCTTCATAGGGAAGCCCTCACTTGCTTTGAGCACACCAGTAGATGTTAGTGAGCAGTCTCTATCAGCTTAGCACTGCTTTTTGCAATTTTATCTTATTCTTCTTTGCAGAAAAGTTCAAGCTCTGTCAAATTGTGTGGGGATCTATTGTGCACAGTTCTTTTAAGGTAAGGCCTCAGATTTTGTTTTTAGGATTGAAGTTTAGGCTCTGACTGTGTCATTTCACAACACTGGTCTTCATTTTATAAAGCCATTAGAACATCAATCTTTTTTTTTTTAAAGTAACAGTCTCAATTGATTGTACTAATTCCCTTTAAACACTTCAATCATGTCTCATCTACTTAATACTATAGTTTAGTGGGCTATGTGCTACCTGTACAGATCATTGTCTTTTTAGTGAAAATGCTAGGTTTCTAGGAGGTATTGCACTAGAATATCTTAATATTTAGGGCTGTTTATTTTCACCTGTCTGCTGAGCAGAGCCAATGTCCCTGCTGAAGATCAAACCCATAGCATAATGCTGCCACCCCTATAACGGAGAATAGATAAGGTGTTCTTTTTCATCATGGGACTGACTCTGGACTCACTAGACACAGTAACAGAAAAGTGGCATGATGGCAAAATTAGAGGCATTGCCTAAGCTGGCCATCATCTTCATCATCTCCATGGTGAGCTGTCCTTGAGCAACTCATTCTACTACAGTTTGGTATGAAGCGCTGCTGTTACACCAAATCCTTTACACCAATTAAACAATATAATGTCTTATCTTTATTCTACCTAGTTAGAACAGACATGTCATAATGACAATGTTTAATTAATGACACTATACCCTTAATGTACTTAAAGGTATATTATGTGTGTGTGTCTGTATGTGTGCAGTTCTAGACCTTGCAACCTTACAATTGAAAATGTTATATTCTGTTCAAATCAGATACCTCCCTACACATCTACAGGGTAATCAATAGGAAGACTGAAAGATTCAGTGTGAGGTACAGTACACACTCAAAAGGAAGAAAATAGGCAATGCTAAGTTAAAGCATTGTTTGAGACATACTTAAGGGGCAACATTTAATAAATTAGGTCAGATTCTAAAAATGTTTTAATTGGTTCCTTATAATATGAATTTGATTTGTTTATAATTTTCAGTAAAATAAGGGGAATGTTTTCCATCAATATGTTGCAGAAGATTGTTAGGGTATCCTGCTAGCATTTTAGTGAGATAAACCATAATACGTTTTTCATTGAGCAATGGGATGTTAGCAAGTTTTAATCTCGGTAAAGCTGTTAAGGGGTTATAAAGCCAAAATTAAAGGTCAATGAAAATATTATTCCAAAAAAATCATTTGGAACGTTTCCTGAACATCTGATTCAGTGAGGGAATGTAGAAAATTCACATCTACACTGGTCAACAAGGCTCTTGATTAGATACAAGTACATTTTTATTGTCTGATTTGAGATACTGTATGTATAATGGACAGTTCAGAGTTAAATTGGACCATGTTTTGCATGAAATGATTATTAATGTATTTCATTGATAGATGATTTCTAGTCATTTCCTGATATTCTAATTGCAAGATTCTATTACCAATGTTGCCTCAGATTACCTGGACTGCAGTTTTTTGAAGAAACCAGTATAATTTTGAAATGCAGCCAACAGTTGTAATTTTAAAACAGTATAACTGTCACAGAAGATACTGAATGGAGATTATTATTAAAGTTGGGCAGGAATCATTTGAAAAAGTCTCAAACTTGCATATAACACAAATGTATTGCTGAAAGGTTATTTTTTTGGCATAGTAATTCATAGCATGCAAAGTATAATTATCTGTATAAAACTTCGAAAGTTTCACTAACCGGGACTCCCACATTTTAAAAATCATGTAGCTTTCATTATATACTCAGAATATATGATTTTCTTGTAAATATTCAATTGATAGTACCATATTCCGAGTGAGTGTTAACCCTCCTGATTCCCTCAGTAGTTAATAATGACTAGAGCACAGAGCAATTTATGCAGCGACGCTAAGGCATGATTAACCAACCCTGTACTGTTTCTATTTTATCCAATATCTGCCACATTTGCAAACAAAGAATATTTATAATACAATTATGAGTTGAAAGTTAGGCAGCCTCATGCTGTCTTCTAATTTAGATCTCTGAATAACTGACATTTTTTGTCCATGGCTTGTTTCTCAAATGAATAAAGTTATAATTTTGTCATATATTTGTATGTAAAGGAGAATTTTTTTTTTATATCAATGATAAGCAAAACCTGCGAGATTCTCCTCAACATGAATTTGGCTAAATCACAGAAATGTTTTGGAAATACAGCTAATTCCATTTAACTGCATTGAAATCTATAGGGAAGGGGCAATTGAATTAGTTTATAGGCTTATAATGATGTAACAGTGATGTAACCATCCCAGAGCTACAAAGGCACCTACCAACTATGCTGGACTGATTATAATGGTAAAAAATGTAATCTGAGCTGTGAAGAAGCAGTGCTGACCATTGTACCACTGTGTCTCTAATAACCAAAGACGGAGATGAAAGGATAACCACAAAAAAAAAAACTGGCCACAAACTATCAATAATAGTAAAAAAAAAAATTAATAAATATACAGTAATCCCTCGCTATATCGCGCTTCGACTTTCGCAGCTTCACTCTATCGTGGATTTTAAATGTAAGCATATCTAAATATATGTCACGGATTTTTCGCTGGTTCGCGGATTTCTGCGGACAATGGGTCTTTTAATTTATGGTACATGCTTCTTCAGTTTGTTTGCCCAGTTGATTTCATACAAGGGACGCTATTGGCGGATGGCTTAGAAGCTACCCAATCAGAGCATGTATTACATATTAACTAAAACTCCTCAATGCTATAAGATATGCTTCCTGCGCGGTGCTTGTTTGTTTGCTTGTCTCTGCCTCTATCTCACCCTCTCTGACATTCTCTGCGCCTGACGGAGGGGGTGTGATCAGAGGTATTGTTTGCACAGAAGCTGTTTGCCTATTGGATAGGGACGCTCCTCTAAGAAATGCCGCTTTATCGAGGTGCTTCCGCATACTTAAAAGCACAAAAGCACACTTATTGATTTTTTGATTGTTTGCGCTCTCTCTCTCTCTGACGTTCTCTGCACCTGATGGAGGAGATGTGAGCAGAGGGGCTGTTTGCACAGAGGCTGTTTGCTTAGAAGATACTGACGCTCCTCAAAAAAATGCCGCTTTATTGCGGTGCTTCGGCAAACTTAAAAGCACACGTATTGATTTTTTGATTGTTTGCTTTTCTTTATGCTCTCTCTCTCTCTCTGAAATTCTCTGCTCCTGATGCAGACACTCCTTTGAAGAGAAGATATATTTGCATTCTTTTAATTGTGAGAAAGAACTGTCATCTCTGTCTTGTCATGGAGCACAGTTCAAACTTTTGACTAAAGGGTATTATTTCATGTCTAGAGGGCTCTAATAATGTTAACAGTGTGGGAGAGTTTATAAGGGCTTAAAATATATAAAAATAACCATACAAACATATGGTTTCTACTTCGCGGATTTTCACCTATCGCGGGGGGTTCTGGAACGCAACCCCCACGATCGAGGAGGGATTACTGTATATATCATTACGTTCATAGAGTTCCAGCCTTGGGGCATTAGGTGCACAACAAAGCAGTGGCATGAGATTGGCTCATTCCATTGTTTGAAGTTGTGGTACCGGTTGCAGCTGGAAAGTTCTTTTTTGTTTCTGATCTCTCGCAGATGCTTTTCACTTTTTTATTCCATGAAGAAGATAAAAATGACGTAAAAAATAATGAATTTTGTGCTTTTTTTCTTTGGGGAGGGCTCTTTTAAGGCTTGTTTTGGATTGTAGCTCCAGCACATAGCTAATTATGCAAGCAAATTAGCTATACCACGTTGCACTAGGGGATCAGTATCATCAGGTAGTGACACCAGGCATGGTTGAAGCAGATAACCAATGATCCTACAGTACACATGCATGAAAGTTCTGCCCATGGCTGCTCTAGCTCTGTGATGCCACTCTTACCTCACAGAGCATTATGGAGTACTGGGTAAAATACATTTATCTAAACCAGCGACAAGGCAAATTTACAGGAAAATATTTTGTGAACATTATCACTGGCAATTATAGCTGTGAATAATGCCAATTAATATAGGGATGTTCTAAATAAAACATATCAACAATTTGGAAGCATATTCAATTTAAAAAAGTTATTTCCCTGAGCTAGTGGAAATTGTAGACCTGACAAGCTAATAATGTCGTTTAACACTTTAAAAACTCAAAACTTAAAACAGCTGATGAAAGGAATTTTTAAAGTACAACTTTACCCAAACATTAGATTTTCTCACACCGTGTTTTCTTTATTTTCTTAAAAAAATTTCAGATATTTTAACCATTTGGCCATCTTAAATATCCATAGCCATTATGGTGTCACTGATGACCTTATGTGAGTATCGTGAGTCTATTAACCACACAGAATGACAGCAACCAGAAAAAAACATAAGAGCAAAAAAAAAAATGCAATGTCCATGTACCATATAAAAAGATGGCAACGCAATTGAAATAATAATCAAAAAATAAAAGAAAACATAGAACATTAATTGCATAATCCTGACAGGTAAAATAATAAAGTATATATTTTTACATGAACATAAGAATTGTGATTATAGTAGTTTAATCTATGCAAATATCTTAACTTTATATCCACATCTATGATGTTTGACAAGCAAGTAACTGTATTCAGCTCTATCAAATGTTGTTTCTGGGCCCAGATATTGCAGGACCTCAGGGAATTCTGTTACTGTTGAGGTATATATTACATTAAGTGAATGTCGAAGATTTTATAGTAATGTGTTCCTTATACAAATCTAATTTGATCTTGCAAGACTGACATACTCTTTCTGTTATATTTGCTAAAGTTTTGGCAAGAATCTTAACATTTTGTTTCAATAAAAATACTGGACTATAATCTAAAATGTTTTTAGTTTTCCTGAGAAAAAAACAGTAATTGACCCTTGGCTGTTCTTTCAGGAATGAGAAAGCAGGCAGCAAGAAAAGCAGGACTGGGAGACAAAAGAAATGTATAAGGAGTCAAAAAACATAAGTTATAATGAAACCCGAACGTGCCAAAAGTAAAATGTTGGCCAGAAATCATTGCTGAAAAAACAAGTAAAAATCCTAACTCCCCAAAATATTTTTGAAGTAACTAAATGCACAATAAAAGTTTGTCTCAATACAGAGAGAATATCATATACATGGGAGTGATCACATAATTCATTACTTGACCCTTCCATATCACATGACTAGCAATGGGCATAGTGACTGCAAACCAAAAACAGTCGCAGCCATGCAAAACTCTAACTAGCAGTCACCTGCTATCTAAATAATGCCACATTAACTATAAAAAAGTATTAATGTATTGAAAAATTACTTAAATGTGCAAAATAACAATGGAGTGTGAGTCAGGACTGAGATTCTCAACACTGGAGTAACACTTTAGGTAAAAGGTTGTCTTTTTCAGCAACCATTAATGAGCTTAAATTATCAAAGTGTTTTTTAAATTATGTTTGTTAGCCTTCTGTGGCAGCTAGCTTAAGTAGAATATGGCAACTGGTTTTAACATGGAGGGAAGGCCCAGTTACTGGCATAATTTCTTGTAGGTTCTGCTGGTGGCCTCTTCGTAACTTACATGATGAGATTTCTCCTTAACTGATTATTAATAAGTTTGATTAATAGTTACTGTTTGCAGATAACTCTGCAGTTTTGGACAGGTAGAATGAAACTGCTGTGCTTTATGGACTGTAGACTGAACAGCTCATCTAAACATGTTCATGAATGCGCTTTCTGTACTTTATAAAGACTGTCGCTGCTCTCACCACACCAAGAGCTTTCTGTTGCATCCTGCACTGCACAGGTATGTCTATGTACAGAAATATAAAGTCACTGAAGACTGTATTTAAGGCAGATGTTTTTACAACACTGTATTGTCAATTGAAATATGCTCAGAAGTGTTTTCTGAAACTTAAATTAAATGGTTGAATAATTAGTTTAAAGTGTACAAGCTTTACAGCATTGTAGTCTAAGGTATTGGTTGGCTATGCATGTTTTTGCTATTATGGATAATGAAAAAGTAACACCATAATGCATGTATAACTTAATAAGCTGATGCTAAGCTATTTAAGTATGTTATGCAATTGTAAAGTTAGATGTATGAGCTAAAGCAGCTGATTTTGGAAACATGATTTTAGTTTTGGGAACCTTGGATAATAGCAAAAAGATAAGATTAGTAAAAGAACTGATTAATTAGAAGAAAGAGATTAAAAAGCTGATCAGAGGTAAGACAGGAGAGGAATAGGCCAGTAAAAGAATGTTCTTACTGACTTCTGACACTTCAAGCATCACAAGAAATGGGCTGCCTGGAAAAGACTTAACATCTGTTAGTACCAGGTTGTATTGGTGTATATTGCCACACTTTATTTTGCTTTTGTTTTATGGCACAATCTACTGTATTTGATCTGTAATACATGAATAATTATGTATAACTTTCTCCTGCCTTTTCTTTTGATCTGTCTAATTGCCTGAGGCTACAGAAGGGGAAGTGCTGAACTACAATACCTGACAGTGTGGTAAAAGCATAGGATTTGAGGCATTCTGTTAAGGTCTACATAATGAAGAGTATAAAGAGAAGAAATATGGCCACCCTAGGACTCATCTATTACAAAACAAGCACATACTCAATTCTTGGCTAATACACATACCACAGTACTCTGAGATGCACCCACCTTCAGAGCCAGAGAGAACTCTTCAACCCACTGTATTATTTACTCATGAACTATTACCTCGAAAATTTTTACATGCAGTTTTATTCTAATTAACAACTGTGAAATTTGCATTTTGAACATAGCCCATCAATTGTAGTTTGTACAAAGGTTACAAAAAATGTGAAAAGGTAACAAAGTAAAATTGTTACTAAATATACTTTAAAAATTACAATTGTCCTCCATAATCTACTCAAGTTCAGCAATTTCAATCAATGTAATTTGTTACTTGACACCACCGTCTAGCACTAAGTGGGTGTATCTCAGTGCATCGCAGTATGTGCATTGGCCAAGAACTGAGTATGCACTTCTTGGAAGTGACTTATAACCTTCTCTAATTCTAAGAGAGGTGCCAAAAAGCAAAACAGAGCAGAGACAAGGTCCGGAACAGGCAATAGGGTTAGAATACTCAAGAGGAATCAAAAGTACTGATCAGCAAAGCCCAATACCAGGAAACAAAATTCAAGGTTGAAACTGAGGAAGCAAAATGGTCCTTTTACTATTCTAATTCGTTTGCCCTATCTACACTAAAAAGATCTTTTTGGTTTTTTTTTTTAAAGAGAATCCAATACTCAGATATCAATGTTACCCCCACCATTATCTTTTAAGGGAGTCGCTTAATGATGTCACATGTCACAGTATTGGTACTCATGAGTTACCAGTGGGTATTGTTAGTATACACAAATGGCAGTACCCTTGAACAATGAGGTACAAAGATGATACTGAAATGACATAATCATCAAAGCAAAAAAAATATTTTAAATAAGTTATAGCAACTTAGCCAGCATTTAATTTATATATATATATATATATATATATATATATATATATATATATATATATATATATATATATATATATATATATATATATATATATATATATATATATATATATATATATATATATATATATATAATATTTAAAGATGAAAAAGGAAATGGTAAAAAGCAAAGTTCAACATCAAGACAGAATAAAATTCTGATCCCAAAAGTACCCCTCTCCACCCCACTTCCCTGTGCTGGCCACATGCCCTACACATCCTGATTACTACAAAATAAGTTGTTTTTTATAAGTGCAAAGATAGTATAGTAGATGGAGAAGAGAAATAAATGTGAGGTGCTGGAAGTTCTAAAAGAATTACCTTGTAAAAAAAGTTCTTTCAAGAATTAACTAGACATAAGTTGTTTTTTCCAGTGAGATGCCAGGAGGATCTTAGCAACTAAGAAACCTCACTGAAGTTTTTAGAGGATGATAAATCATGAAAGATAAGAAGTAAAAAAAAAAAGCTGTGGAAAACAAGGAATGAAGAAATACAAACTGAAAGAGAAACAAAAGCAGAGATTCAAAAAGATGTGGCAGAAGGGCAGGACCAAAACACATCAAAAAAAAGGAACCAGGCTCTTTAAAATAGCATTAATTACCAACTGCGTCAGGGGCTAAATGCATTAAACATTGTTTTAAAGCAGTAATGCAGTTAATAATCTATATATATAATTCACTAAGGCAAGACACCCATGGAAAGCACGCCGGAAGTGGCGTGGATTCACTAAGCCACCAACAAGTAAGACACCTATGCCGCCCACAGGGAGGAGCCATGCCCACCAACTCCAAGACCATTGGATACGACGACAACTCGCAGAGCCACGCCCACGAATTCGGACACGACGACACAGAAAGAACAGCGTCATTTATATTCGTCTGTTGTAGAAGCCTCATGTACCTCCGAGCCTCCTTGACTGTTAATAGAGGCATGTTTCTCGCAGAGGTGAGTCGCCATATGCAGCGTGTGAAACGGTTTGCAAGGGGTATCCCATGGAATCCTTAAAACAATCCTTTCCAACTGAGGTTAAAACACAATGAAGTAAGCAGTCTTTAAAAACCGACTTTTTGGTTACGATGCACGACCTCGTGCACCATAGCAAACTGTTTTACACGCTACATACAGCAATTCGCATCCGTGACAAACATGCATCTTCTTCACTCACAAACAATTATATGTTGCTTTCTCCAGAGTTCCAACTTTTCATTCACTTTCTGTTGTATCCTCAAACCCTCCCTTTTTAGACAACTGTGTCTTTCCAGAAGTGTTCAACCATCAATAAATAATCCCATTCGGGCTGCAAACCGTGGAATTCCCACTAATTACGACTCATACACTCCCACTGTTTTCGTCCCTACCCTTTGTACACACCCCCCTCCCACCTCGCTACTACCGTGGTCGGGTGTCTTGGTGGATTATATATAGAAAAGCAGCCAAAACTGCACAGAGCAATGAAACGTCTACGTGAGTCACAGGTGCTTCTGAACTGTACAAAGACGACAATGACTCAAGTGACGAGTTGGAGTTGGGCACATGAGCGTGCAGTGCATACTGAACGAGAAATCAGCAGACTAGCATGACAGAGGGAGCTGAATGGACGTCCTTCTCTCCTTCCGTTCCACACTCCACGACTGAGTGCCCCATCCCTCTGTCTGGCCGGAGAAGGCATGAAGGCGGTCCAGCAGTTTTCAGTCACGGACGATTGTGTGTTGGTTCATTCCGTGCATTGTTACAGTGTTGCCTTTCTTGCTGATTTATTACATTACCGATTTTTCAAATGTTCATTTTCTCCATGTGCTTAAAAATCATTAAAAAACCGGCTTGATTATGCGGCGGCTAGTAATATGTTAATATGATAAAGTCATGTTTCCCAGGAACATGATTTCATTGCTTAATAATTGTGTTGTTTTTTGTTATCAATTAGTTGTTTTGAATTTGATTTGCCTTGTTCATTTTCTGTGTGGACATTGTCTTGTCATTTGTCTGATATTTAGGTTAAAAAAATTACCCCTTTCCCCAACTTGATTCTTGAAATTTGATGCAGGACCTGTTTTTGGACCTTTCTGTAACATCTTCGTGACTTTAACTAGTTTTGTTTGTGTTTTAGCTCAGTTCACTGATCATTTCTGTGGTCCCAGTTTTTTTAAATTCAGCTTGTTCTTTTCTTTTCTTGTCCCAGCCCCTTGTTTACTTGTCACCAAATGGTTTTGTTTGGCAATACAAGCTTGTGTACACATCAATGTGATTCATTACAGTACCTGCAAAGGAGGCATCACTCCCAAAATTTCCTTATGTAAATACGGAAACAGTGATAAATTATTGAATCAATTTCATATGAGTCACATCAATCATTTTTCTTTGTCTTTTTTTGCTCCACCACATTTATTTGAGAATGAAAAATTTGAATGAATATGACTCGAGGCTTTCACCATTTTAAGAATGTTCTAAAAAAAAGTCTAAATCTAAGGATGCAACGGCTAAGCATTCAGTTGGAACTGTGCAAACTATATAACAGTAAAGTTTAATCCTTGCTTAAACATACTTCTAATATGAGTCCGTAATACACAGCAAGGACTGAATTCTTAGTAGGGAAGTCGCTTATATTATTTAGTTAGGACATCTTGCTAACTGCAATGTGAGCTTGAAGAACCGATTAAATATGTAGAACCTGCCTAACTTTCCCATTATAAACCGTGACAGAAGGTCAGTACAAGAGCACAGTTTTTCTCCCCTGCCGTGTTTGATTGCTGTCACATCTTTCACAGGTGCTGATGTGATTTGCTGTAAGAATTTCTAAGCTTTTCTGACTGAGTGAACACATATTTTAAATGCATCAGTGTGGGAAAGAGGCTTGAATGATAAATTGATTTTTTTATGTAAATATAACCATAACACTGCTCAAACATAAACAGTATGTCTGAATATTAAAAATCTAGACCAGAGCACATATTTATGAAGAAATATATAGAGGTTTTGGAACATTTTAATTGTGTCTTTTTTAATTGAATTAATCATTCTTTCAACTGTTACAAAAATGTTAGAATTAAAATGACTCTTGAGATATTCTAGTAATGTTTGCCATTAATGCTCTCCTCTCGGTTTTCAAATGTGGCACTTGGTGCCACTGCCCACCTGCCAAGTGGTTTTGCCTGCCTA